>NC_091119.1:115569632-115869632 GCF_040183065.1 Periplaneta americana
ACCTGAATGCTTGTTCCACTTCTTCAGCAGGAAATACGGACCTCGTCAAAGGTTTCACTGCCCCTGACTTGATTCCTTCTAATAGGATATCGTGCAATTTTTTCTTCGTCGGATTTTCTTCACGGCCGAACATGTTGTCCAGCATGACTCCATGAAAACTTGTGTTCTTCAGAAACATTTCCAAACCTGTTGGGAAAAGACATGACTTGAGAGAAAAGAAGACGGATTTCTCAACCTACAACATTGTATATATTTTGTTATTTACTGGCACTGCAGATACAGGCTTACACAGCAATGGTGATGTTATACGATGATTGTAAGTTGACAAAAAGAGAGAGATTTTGGCGGGAATGATCGTGGCTTATTTTATTATATGATTTCGACATCTTTCTAAGCGAGACTTAAAAACTGCTGGGCACAGATTCAGCTATCAAGTTGCCCTGTCAACACATCCGGCGAAATGTTTGTTGACAACATATTCCTGAGGAAATATCTTTTAAATATGGCATTTTAACAATAATGTACGCCATATTTGAAAAAGAAATATTGTGACACTTCCTGAATAAAATGGCTTTCTGGATATAATATTTGCTGACTAAATGATGCAAGGCACAGTTTCCACAGCAAACTTCGAAATAAAAATCGACATTGCAATCTATTCACTCACTACTTCCAAATAAAAAAACCATGCTCAGTTTATCAGAACTTGGTATATTTAATTTTTAATTGCCTCATATTGTAACTTTAAAAAGTAACAAGACGTCCATAGAAAAAGTTTATATATATATAGATTTGTCATCCCTACAATCACGCTCAAAAAATAATATTGCAATGAAAAGTTAACTGCTTTTACATGCACACATTTCTCAAGTCAAACATTTTGATAATATAAGTGATAACCATACTTACCAAGTTGATTATTGTTTACAAGGTCATACTTCCCAATCTCCAAAAATCGTCCTCCGCTGGCAAGGCAGCGTACTGAAGCCTGAAGCTTTTCTTCTGCAAGGGAGTTCAGGACGAGGTCAACTCCTCTGCCATTCGTTTCAAGCTTTATGAGCTGCTCAAAGGAGGTGTCTCGAGAATTGCCGATATTACGATCTGTTAACTGAAAATTTAAATTTTATATTGAGGATGGAAAAGACCTTTGGGGAGGCCAAGGTCTAAATGAGAGGATAATGTTGAAATTGATTTGAGGGAGTTGGAATATGATTGTAGAGACTGGATTAATCTTGCTCAGGATAGGGAACGATAGTGGGCTTATGTGAGGGCGGCAATGAACCTATGGAAGGCTTATGTGAGGGCGGCTTATGTGAAGGCGGCAATGAACCTCCGGGTTCTTGAAAAGCCATAAATAAGTACTGAGGTAGGTTTAGGTACCGGTATTAGTGTCTTGCAATGTTCGAACATGAGAGGGAATATCAAGATATTACAATCTTCGCTCTACTCCATAGGCATCCAACATTACGTAGAAGTGAAACATGTAAACTAAAATAACCGAGTTCTTTAAACCGGTAAGAGGCATTAAGTTCGGTTCATATTTTTCGAGTCTGTAGAATCTTTACCCTTCATTACGTTCGGTGCCTCTCTCCGTAGTTCCTCCCTCCTGCTTCTTTTGCTTTAACAGCATAAGGATGTCAGGCACACGTCTTGCGAAGTTACGTATAGTAATCAGTACAGGTAAGTTTTGTTGTTATTCACATGACTAATCATTCGCAAAAATATACGTATAAGTAGGCCTAAATCAAACAAAATGTATTTAAAAAAATGAATAATATGTGTTCATAGCACCGACTACTAAGTATCGTACAATGTTCATACATGAGAGATGAAACCAAGACATTAAAAACTTGGTTTTATTCTGTATGAAAAACTAATACGTTTTAAACATGCAGGGATGGAAGAGAACAGCAAATATTTTCATAACATTGTGGAACAAACATTACAGAATTCCTCCTGCAGAGAGAACTTCGCCATACTCTACAAACTGAATCGAACATAGCGTCTGTCATGCATGACATTAATGTATAGTAATGAAATCATTAATTTTATTTATTAACAGGTTGGATATTATAAGCTAAAATAATGTACAGTATGAAAAGTAATATTTTTTTTATAAATAGATTGAATGTTACATGTTATAATCAAAGCTCGGAACTTGGGAACTTGTGTCTTTGCACGTGACTAAGCGACCGGACTTCAATGTCAACAAACTCCCGCTTCCAGCACGGAGGTACTGTCAGGTCTGCTACAAAAGTGGTTTCTGGCTGCAACAACATATTGATAATATTATGGTGGGTTGAAACACGTAATTTCATAGCATATATATATAATAAAAATAAACATGAGAAATATATCAAATTTACTGTTCTGCTGTGTACATTTTATTACAGTGTATGACTATCTACATTCGAAGATTTTTCGGTAGCAGACTTAAAATACTGAATGTTTTCATTGTTACTGTTTTCTGTTCGATTTTCAGCAGTTGCTAGCTGATCTCGTATCTGAGAAAGATAAGTATATCCTAAATTTTTCTCAAAAATAGCTTTCAATTAGTGTGTCAGTACTAGGACAAGCCCCACTACGTTTCGATCCATGGCTATGGACAGACTTTTCTACAATTTGAGGGACTGCAGTGCCTTTCAATGAATTTCGTTTCCAGCCTCTAGTTTGTGTGTGGTACAACTTACAAAATATAAACTCTCCATTCGAAAAAATAATGTATCTCCTCCGAATTCTCCACGAAATTCTGTATCTTAAATTTAAAACAAAATGTATTTTCAAACTTCTTTAATACCCATTCGAAATAACACGTATTTTCTATTTCCTCAAACAGACCGTTTACCTTTAATTCTCTGAATGTCATTGGCTTCGACATAACAGCTTCTTCGTCCGTCTTCCTGTCATTAGTTGTGGCCACTTTCTTAGTACACACGACTGTCCCTGAGCACTTGCAGCGTGAGCTTTGTGTACGTTGTACCTGTAACCTTACTCATGCACACGACACAAGTCCCCAAGTTCCGAGCTTTGGTTATAATGATGTGTAGTATGAGAATGAAATGATTACTTTATGTAATTATACAATTTATTTCATATTATGTGTCCATGTTATAATATTTTCATCATTCGTAGTCATACAAATATTGTTGCCAAGCAACTGCGATTTATTTGAATATTAATATGTGTTATATTTTTTGTCGGTAGTTGGTAGGTATAGGCCTAGTAAATACTGTAATGTATTTAAAAACATATTTATTCCCTTATATGTCTATTTCTGTGATGTTTAATCATAATATTGTAATAAAAATTATCTGTGTTTACCCAATGCATAAAAATTCATCAGATTTGTTCCACGTATATTTCTTACGCAGTTACAGAATGAAGGAAGAGGAGGGGTTGGAAGGTCAACGAACTTGAAGGCACAAGTTTGAACAACATCACAAAACTGCAGCTCAGAAGCGAAGTTCGGTCTCCTCCAAACTCAACAATCTTGAACCGAACATAACGCCTGTAATGCTCGACACTACTAGGTAGCTCTTGAAATAAATTTTTATGAGAGTCATAATAAAAAAAATTAGCCAAATATCATTCTGAAAATACCAAAAACAGTATTTCTGTGTATGTTTTTTGTAACGTATACGCCTTGTTCATGGTTGGGTCCTAGAATTGTTCATAGATTTTGTCTTTTGACACGCTTTAGAAGTCCAGAATCTTACACAAATTTCTATCTTCCATGCTCTTATGTTTGACACAATGTGTACCTCTTCATCCACAGCGAGTGACGCAGCCACAGGAGGGAGCTAATAGGGCTAAAGCCCTCTTTCTCACATACAGGAGCTTTTTATTTTTTCAATTTATTAATAACTAATATTCACTGAAATGCAACCAGTGATACCGAACGCAATATTATTTAATTTCAGCTATGTCACATGCGTTTCGAAGGAAACTACATCCAAAATAATGGTATAGAAGCCCTAAATTACTGTAAACAACATGAATTTCCCAATGTATACAAATTATATTGACAATCTTCTACACGTTGCCTATAAATTCCTTTTCAATTCTTTGCGGATGAAGTCATATCTAGAAATACAAACTGAATGGTTTGGCCAATTTCAATATCCACAGAGAAATTACAATAAATGTGGAAGAAAACATTATAACAGTGGCGCAACCATGGGGGTGGGGTTAAATAAAAAAAGGAAAGAAAGGGAGAAACAAGAAAGTCTTTTAATGTCTTGACTTGCCTATACCTATTATTGTGGAAAATCTATGACCTTTGAAACATTACTTTTTAACAGGCGATATGTGAATGGGCTTTCACAACATACTTTTCTTTAAAAAAAGAACTCAAACTTTCGACAATGTTCGAAGTTTTGTAACTTTTATTCAGAGAGTAACTGGAATCACATCTCAGTGAAGTAGTCTGTACTTCGTAAATCACCCACGCTTCACGTAAGGATACAACTATGAAGCTGTAATGTTGCTCCAAGACACTGATTATAAATAGCCCCCGAAACCATATTTCTGGGAGCGCCACTTTATCACAATTTAATACCTTTGAAGTTCTCGACATTTAAACTCTCATTTGTGATTACTGGTATGCTAACTGTGGGTTTAAAGATAAGAAAGGAAACAAAATAAAGTGCTTTATATCATGATGTGTTAAAAAATTTAATGGAAAACACTCCGTAAAAAACGAGGTCAATAATAATAATAATAATAATAATAATAATAATAATAATAATAATAATAATAATAATGATAGTAATAATAATAATAATGATAATTATAATAATGACAATAATGACAATAATAATAATAATAATAATAATAATAATAATAATAATAATAATAATAATAATGGCTTTATTAAATGTAAGTGAGCTTAATAAAGAAAATCTGGAAACAGAAACCAATATGCCATGGTTTAATCCCATCTCAGATAATAATTTATTTAATTTCTATCAAGCACGTCATCTTATTTTAACACCACCAGATTAAAATCCTGGTTGCGCCACTCTCCATACCTCATTAAATTAAACTTTCCCTTTAAATCGCACCCGAAATCTACAGTTGTTAACATCACAGTTACATCAAGAAAACATTGATAATAAACTTGAACATTGATTGTAAGGTCCTTTTCTGGAGGAATACGACCATTTCTTCACACGTCAATCTGTCAACTCACCCTAAACGACGTATGAGTAATAAAGGAATTAATGGAGCCTTCATACCTGTGGGAAGTTCTTCTTGATGAACTTTCTTTTCTCTTCTGTGCCAACAGTGGTAAAAACTGTGCAGCCGAGATGGAGACAAATGTTAATGGCTGCCTGGCCGACGCCACCACTGCCTGCGTGGATCAGCACAGATTCACCTTTTCTTATGTGACCTTTCATTACCAAAGCGTAATAAGCCTGTAAATGAAGAAAACTTATCGTGATTACGTTTACTGTCTTTTGCACCAAAACATATTTTATAAAAATATAGACTATTTCACAAGAAAATTGTATAGGGATAAGGCACATTACGAATTAATAGGCCTAAATATTTTATGTATTTCTTTAATTATGAATTGTAGTCACAACTACAATTGATTTCTTGGCTCAAAGACAACTCAACAGATGTGGCTTTACTTACAGTTCCATATACAACAGGAACAGTGGCTGCATCTTCCAGTGTCCAGTTCTCAGGAACATCCCAAAGGAAATCCTTGTCTGCCACTATCATGGAGGCCAACGCACCATTCCCTGTCATACCCATGACACGCTGACCTCTTCGATCTCGTCCACAAAACTCAAGGCCTCGATTATAATTACACTGTCGACAAAGCAAAATATTTTTAAGACTTTTACAAAGAAAATATTCATGAAATATTGTTTCCTATACGTGAAGAAAGTAATGAATACCTAATAAAATTACATGCGGGTGCTATTTCAGACTAATAATTATGGAAACTTAGTTGAAAACAATTATATAAGCGTGTGTGTATGAACGTAGGTACGAACGCACGCATGTATGTCTGTGTACAGTACACATGCAGACACACACAGATACACATAGATATACACAGACACTCACAGACATTGATCCAACAGCGATACATACGCAGATACATACACTGACCTGACACGCACACTAGTACACATATACTTACAGACACGCACAGACACACATGAAGATACACACACAGACAAACGCACAGATACATGCAGATATTCATTCACAGACATACACGGACAAACGCACAGACACACACAGATACATACAGATACAGGCACAGACACACAGATATACGTGTATATCTGTGTGCAGAAACTAGTACAGATACAAACATACACACAGATACACGCAAACATACGCACAGATGACACAGAAACACACGTAGATACACACACGGACACAGAGTGTTCAGCTCGGATCCCGGCTGGATCATGTATCAGACATGCTTGCATGGCTGGTGTAGACTGCGTCATTATTGATCCGAAACCTCTGGCATATTTTAACTCATACAACTTTGATTAATGATAACGCACACAGTTATTTATATGTCTATTTTATAATGAGGGCTAACCTGTATAAAAGAGTTGTTCATAGTGGTATCCATCTGCAGTCACATATTTTGGATGTTTTGTTTTATGAAATTGTAGATTCACACGTAAAAGTTCAATAAAATAAAAATATAATTGTGTGCATGCTATTGTTAATCAGAGTTATATGACTAAAAATACGCGGGGGTTACAAATCAACAATGAACAGTCTACGACATAAATGATACGCATGTTCCCGGCAAAAGCCGAGATGAACACTCCGTATCTAGGCCTAGTGCAAATCCTGTTAAACCGCACCATCAAAAATGAATCTATTAAGTTCAAAATGGCGTGTTAATAAGCTAAACTGCGTACGATAAATTTTCTTTGGGAAAAACGTAATACGGCGAACGCTAAGCTCCGCCCACGACCCCTTTCCACTTTTCCCCTTCAAGCTCACCACACACTCTACGTGATAGGCTAGTGTTGTGTCGAATGCACATTTCATGTGGGTGGGAATAACATCCCCTACTGGCGTTCGCCGTATTACGTTTTCGCCTTTTCTTTGGTTTCTCTTGCTAATATAAATCCACCATTGCGCCTTTCAGATCACCTTCTAGAGTATGAAGTTTCTGTAATTGAAATAGATCGTTAAATAAAATAGATTCATTTAATATATTAACAAATATAATGTCAGGTTTAATGGCGTAGTCACATACTTACGCATATTAGCTAATTTACAATAGCTTAAATTACACTGTCGGTGAGGGTAAACATATTTTATATTGTTTCAATCTTTAACGTTATGAGACAAAAGCAATTTGTGCTGTGCTTCAGCTAGCAGCTTTATACAATCTGAAGAGAAGATGACCAAATGAAATTTTAATACAGTAAAACATTGAGATTTTCAGCCAAATTTCGTGATCGAAAGCAATTGGAGCTTCATTATGAAAATGACTGTCTAAAGTTCAGAACTAATGCAAAGTTGTACTCGGTAGAATACTCGTATGGAATAACTACTCCTCAGCGGACTATGTAGCAAGTCACACTCACTTCCTCCATCCTGCTTGACGCTTCTATCATCAGTTTGCCTGTTGCCAACATAATGTCACGGAAGTTGAGGGAAGAGTAGTAAATATGTACCAATTCTTCATTAGGTCCCAATTGATCACTGCAACACCACATAGACATTTCTAGTCTCTATAAAATAATATGCAACGGCGAGCTCTTAACATATGTGAAAATAGGATCCGTGTTCCTGCTTTCATAAAAATGTGATTTATGAAACTGAAGTATTGAGAACTACTTCTTAATTAATATTAGAAACTTAGTAACGACAACGATTACGACGAAAATAATTATTATAATGATAATGATAGAAATACTGTTACTGAATATAAACATAGTACTTAATATCAATCAGATGTAGAAGAGATCTATCAATTCTATTGTATTTATTGTCATTCCATGGTATTCGTACATTGCTTCACAGCTAAAATATGGAACATGTAAGAAAAAAGACATTTGGGATAATATAGAAACAATTACGCATCACAAGTAGGGTTGCCATACGTCCTGAAAAAGCGGGATTTTCCTGAATTTTAGCGCATGGAAAAGTGTCCCGCCAGATTTTCAACAAATCGGCAAATGTCCTGAATTTTAAGATTGATTTAAAACTTTCACTGTAGGATCTTTAGGAAGTGTACACGAATTAAATTATTTTATTACCTTTCATCTGTTAAAGACGCTACAAGCTGTCCTACGGTCGTTGCATTTTAGCACCAAAGATTGCTATCATAATTTTCTGAAAGACATTTTAGAATAATTAGCTAATCCAGTCATTGTTAAAATTTTGAGAAAGAAGGAAACAATAGAGTACCTCAGTGGAAAAACCAACGAGTTAGAAATCTCTCTCTTTGTAACTCGTTGGGAAAAACGGCAGATCCCAACCCGCCATCAAAAAGCATGTTTCACTAGAATTGTACACTGGTACGATCTAGTAACATGTTCAGAAACGAGTTGTTGTGTTGGGATATGTCGTTTGGCTGTAATCTGTATTCTTTGCTTCTGCAAAACTGCTTGCCGCGCTCTAGCGTAGTGGAAGATCGGCATACCCAACCAGTCTCAGAATGGCGTCCGTAACGAGCGGAGTGGCTAAGTTGCTGCTGTGAAAGCTAGAAAACGATCACGAACTTCCCAGGATTGGATGAAGAATAAACGAAAAATATGTAGAAATAGAGGGGAAGAATATATAAGTGCATCGCACAAACACGTGTTAAAAAGTGTAGGTGAATTTGGTCTGGTGTTGTCGAATGCCCGAGTCGGTATGCCAATGCAGTAGCCTTACCACCGAACAAAAAGACACGCTCTTTATGGAGTTCTATGATATGGGGGACTACAACAGACAGAACATCTACTTTTTTGGCCTTATTGGAAAATGTATGAAGAGGAAGGCTTATAAAAATACAGAGTGAGTCCAGACTATTCGCAAAGAAACTGGACTTACAAGTACTGTGTTCCTATTAATAATCGGCGAATTTCTGTGTGCCAGAAAGCCCTGTGGTCAATATTTTGTGTGACAGTATGGAGACTACGAACAGTACGAAGTACGCCTATTATTATTATTATTATTATTATTATTATTATTATTATTATTATTATTATTATTATTATTATCATTATTATCATTATCAATTTATTAGTATTAGTACTATTATTATTATTATTATTATTATCATTATTATTATTATTATTATTATTATTATTATTATTATTATTATTATTATACGTGTTTCCTGTGTGAGTTTTACTCGGTATCCCCGTTCTAGGTGAAAACATTAATACGACACCAGCGTCTCCAAAGGCAAGATCAGCGAGTTAGGCATACAAGTCGGCCACACAAAATCAAAGATGAGGACAAAGAAGAGATCAGGAAACATACGGTCAGGGGCGGCTTTCGAAGGGGGGCTGCGGAGCTGCAGCACCCCCAGACATTTGTGGCTCGTGTCTCGTTTTATGTTGTGAAATACATTTTATTATACAGTCTCTATTTAGCGGCTCGAATTTTTTTTTAAGAATTTCGCTCTCATTGACCTGTTCGCAATCGTTAGTGAAGTCACTTCCTCCCCTGGTGCAGCCAGAGCGAAACGAGAGACAAGGACGGATTGGTGAAGCCACTTCCTCTCCTGCTGGCAGTCTCGTCTCGAATGCTTTGCGCGTTAGTTTTACCCCCTGCTGCCCCTCGCCATGAATACAGACGCTGCAAAATTCCCAGCAGTTCGTCAGTAGCGCGCAGTTTTAAATACATTTTCTTTAATGTTGTGAGTATAACAAGTGCAACAATGTTTAATTCTGTATAATATTTACAGTCTATTCAGTTCAGTACCTTAATAATTCAAGAGAAATGTGAAATTAAGTGCCCATCAGTTGAATATCATAATGGAAAGAGCCGCTAAACAAAATAGCCTACAAAGCTCGCATATTTTTTGCTAATTTATCCAGTATCCCTGCTTTCTTCTCTCGATCTCCACACAGTCTGTATTAGATTACTGTGTTTCAAAGACAATGCCATCAGCTGGGGCAACAAGATGGAGTTTTAAAATAAGAACAGTAAATGATGTTCATGAGAAGAAGGAGCCATTGCTAGAATGTTTTCAAACCATAATGGAATTTGAAACGTCTAACAACATCACAATAAAAGAGACAAGCGCCCTGGTGCGTACTCCTGAATTCAATTTTTGGCTCAGTTTTTTCATTTATTGATGTATCATATAGATATAGCCTATTATACAACCAACTACAACATCGCCAGTTAGATTTTATTTATTTTTATTTTATTGGGTTATTTTACGACGCTGTATCAACATCTAGGTTATTTAGCGTCTGAATGATATGAAGGTGATAATGCCGGTGAAATGAGTCCGGGGTCCAGCACTGAAAGTTACCCAGCATTTGCTCGTATTGGGTTGAGGGAAAACTCCGGAAAAAACCTCAACCAGGTAACTTGCCCCGACCGGGATTCGAACCCGGGCCACCTGGTTTCACAGCCAGACGCGCTGACTGTTACTCCACAGTTGTAGACGCCAGTTAGATATTTCTAAGGTTCAAATCTGCATATAAAAAATTAAATTGTGGTTTATTTCACAACACTCGCAACTGCAGGGGTTATATCAGCGTCGCCGGTGTGCCGGAATTTTGTCCCGCAGGATTCTTTTAAATTCCAGTAAATCTACTGACATGAGCCTGTCTCATTTAAACACATTTAAATGTCATCGACCTGGGCCGGGATTGAACCCGTAATCGACTATGCTACCGAGGCCGACTCTGCATATCTAGCTTTCTTAATGCCATACAGACAATACGGAACAGTGCACAGTTGAGCAGCGAGATCTGTGAAAATGAAAACCCTAAAAACCATCGTAAGGTCGAAGGGATTCAGACAAGCGTTGCGGCAGCCAAGGAAGTGTGTGACCTCATTTTCACACAAGCTAACACCCGATTCCAGTTCATAGATCATCTGATATTATCTTCTCTTCTGTGTCTAGAAAAATTTGAATGCTACGAAAGCTCATTTCCTGAAAATGACCTAAATGTATGTGTGAAGCTTTTTCCAATGTTCGATAAAGACAAACTAAAACTCACTGTGTTGTATCAGAGACAAGAATTCAGAAATATCAGTGACGCAGTCAAGCTGTTGCAGTTTCTTCTATCTGAGAACTTGCAGGCCTCATTTTCAGAAGTTGTGGAACTACTACGCATAACTATCACCAATGACATCTTCCGAACCAGAACGTTGCTTTTCGTGTTTGAAGAGAGTAAAATCCTATCTCAGAAATACGATGAGAGAAGAGAGACTGACCGCATTAGCTATGTTTTCCATTGCAAAGACTATGTTAAACGACATATCGAATTTTAATAAGGCGCATGGAACTAATCTTTAAATAAGGCAAGTTGCATGGTTTATTTTTGTATGCAGCCCCCTGAATTCAATACGCACGAGACGCCACTGCATACGGTCATTTCCAAAGTACCAATCACATTACAGCAGATCAAGAACCCCAAATAAGACGTACAGCTCAAGTATCCACTCTATTCGGGAAATGTTTAATTTTTATGAACGTCACTGTGTAAAGATGAACCTGAGATTATTGGACTCAGTTATACGTATGGCCATCAAGATGAGTGGATAAAAGTAAACACAAAAAGAAGGGGTCGATAACCAAGCACAGTGATCACTTTCAACCTCAGGCACCCAAGTGGCCACTGCATCAAGCTGTCCAAGTATAATGACCTAAAGAAGCTCTTACCACTGATTCCTCCTGTTTATTATGACTTTTACAGAAATTTTAAGACTGTAAATGACACAAGTATGGGTGAAAACATCGAATTCATTGATGATGAGACAGGTTTGCGTAGTCATATATATGCCTGTAATGCTATCTTCAATTTTGAATGGATACTGATACACTATGTTTATATCTATGTCACTACCGATTTGCAGTCGTATTTGTACATCTGTCTTGTTTCCTATAAACCAGGTTCGATATATGTATGTCCTATACATCAGTAGTAATTTACAATAAACTTTAACTGCAATTATCTCACAATGTCTTTGAGTTGGGATCTGCCGTTTTTCCGCTGAGGTACTCAAAATTGCTCTATCACTTCTCTTGAGTATTTACAAAAATGGTTAAATCCTTTCATTCATCTCAAATGTTTCAAATGGTTGCTCTTGAAGGAAGTACCAACTTGGGGGTGGACATATAGAAGGCACTGTTAAATATTTATTGAAGCATGGTTACAAAGTTGATGAATAATCACTATGTTTAATAAAGTTAGTGAGAGAACTGAATGATCGTGACTCTGACAGTAATTTCATGAAAAAACTAGCTAGTGATAAATGAGTGGAATTTTTCAGTTCTTGTAAAAATAGTGAGCAATATTCAGAATTACTAAAGATTGTCCAGTTCTATTTCTGTTTACCTGCCCATAGTGCATATGTGGAAAGAATCTTTTCTATCGTGAATGCAGAATGGACAGATGACAAGAAGAGGGTAAAGATTCAATCCAATAGAGCAATTCTAATGGTGCAATATAATTTTAAACACCTGTCATATTTGCAATTTTATTAATATTTCATGCAAAGTAATGTGTTGCTGAAGAAGATTTATCTTCAGAAAAATATGACTGGGTTAAAATTAAGCATGAAGTAACGAACTGAATCATAAATTAAATTGTATAATTGTGCAGTATTAATATGTTATTTGTTGCACATTGTAAAGTTTCTATGTATTTTTTGTAAGACCGTACTAAACAAAATTAGCCGAATTACAATATGTTGCGATGGACGGTTGTAGTCCTGAATTTTTGCCTCACCCTTATGGCAACCCTAATCACAAGAGAACAGGTTTTATTACACGAAGGAGAATCAATGGAAATAAATTTTTCTAATTAAATGCAGGACCGTAGGTATAATATATAGTTCAATTTTTAATAGCCGTTTCAGTTTTATATTGGATTAATGTAATTTTATAATATGTAGTACGTTTTACTAATGGAAATGATACGGTAGGTACCTAGTACCAAGCAACAAACTTCCGAAGTCACAATGACATGTAAAGAAAACTGTTCAAACATAATAAACCAATCGTCTCTCTGCCTTTCGTCCAAAAAAGTCTGCATGAAGAATAGGATATTTTGTAAAACTATAAAATTTATGATTTTCAGTTGTTAGCATCAAACTCTATGAACCTTGGTTCCTTTATATCACATTAAGATAAGTGTTCTTGGTAGAAAACTGCTATTGCTATGACTACTCCTTTCAGAACTTCCCAGCTATATGCAGTCTGCTTTTGAATTCTCTACTGACAGTGGAACTTATTTTGTCTCACGTCTATAAAATGTTTTCATTACAAATATCTACAGTACTTTATTGGAAAATCACATCTGCACATTTTCCGACAAATTTAAGTACTGAGAAGCTCGAGCAGTTCATGCCACTATTAATTTCAGATATTATGTTAGATCATAAATGATCTCAGTTGTTTTTAAGTATGAGATGAAGGTGATAATGCCGGTGAAATGAGTCCGAGGTCCAGCACCGACAGTTACCCAGCATTTGCTCAATTTGGGTTGAGGGAAAATCCCGGAAAAAACCTCAACCAGGTAACTTGCCCCGACAGGGATTCGAACCCGGGTCACCTGGTTTCGCGGCCAGACACGCTAGCCGTTACTCCACAGGTGTGGACATCTCAGTTTTAAATATATTCAATATATTTAAATAATTTCCCTAGTTTCTTTTATTATTGCTTTTTTGTATATTCTAATATAATGCTGTATTCACAACCACCACAAAATTTAAGTGACAAATGACACAGAAAGTACTAACAACAACGAATTTGGGGTCTTGTAGTTGGAGAAATATTTTCTCAAATTGGTTATGTTTGGTGCACATAATGGTCTTGAGTGAAGAAATTGAAACAAGTGTTGGAACAAAACAGCTCAACCATACCTGTTAGGATCCAAATTTCCTTGTATCCACTTAATGCTAGAGAGGTCTCCTCGGGTAGTAACACCAGCATAGGCGTGAGGGACGGGCACGGAGTCTGCGAGCTTCAGTGGAAGATGTCTGTACGATCCCCACTGCCCATTACTGAACACATTTATTGCAAGATTTTTCTTCAGCTGTTGGCAGTACACAGGCAAGTTTAGATTAAATGGTGGTGCTGACTCATCCATAATGAAAATACATCTGAAACAGACCAATGAAAATATTTTTATATTAAATTCGGATTAAATTTAAATTTCCTTTAGAAAATCAAACTATGTAGTGACGAGACTCTTCCATCATAAATTATTGTCTGAAAAAAAGTATGTATGTATGTATGTATGTATGTATGTATGTATGTATGTATGTATGTATGTATGTATGTATGCATGCATGCATGCATGCATGTGTGCATGTATGTGTGTGTCTCTGTGTGTATGTATGTATGTATGTATGTATGTATGTATGTATGTATGTATGTATGTATGTATACTTGCCTCGAAAACATGACGGCCTCTCTTCTTGGAATTGGTAATCCCTCATAAACCCCCATCCTCCACTCAACCCCTAGCCGCATGACAGAAATACAATAGATCCCAGCATTGCCAAGTTTAAGTCATTGCTTCTACCTATTGGGTTCACCCGTTCTCAGTGTCTTTTTAGACATTTCTCGACGTGTTGTTTTATACCGTTGTGCACTTCAATATGTCTAATTTATTCCGGCCATGATTAATGAGTGTTGGAGCAGATGATCCGCAGCCAGGCCTCCTGATTCACCTGAAGATTACGACAAGAACAAATAACACCGTCGAAGAAAACAGAATATCTTATTTGCAGAGGAGC
Source organism: Periplaneta americana (assembly GCF_040183065.1). NCBI lineage: Eukaryota > Metazoa > Arthropoda > Insecta > Blattodea > Blattidae > Periplaneta > Periplaneta americana. The sequence continues at coordinate 115,584,552 of NC_091119.1, forward strand.
GTAGCTAAGAAAACAAAGTGTTAAAATTGTGTTTAACGTTAGAAATTCTATCCGTAGAGTAATCGAAAGTTGAGGCAGTTTGATAAGTACAAATCTTAATCACTTAACATCGGACGCAACCGGCGGAGTTGGTAAAAAAAATATATAGAAATTAAGAATTACGGTTCACCAACTAAAGAGAAAAATAAACTAAAACAGAATTCGGTGAGATAGACGATTTTATGCGTGATTTACTTCGCCGAACAGTATGTGGACAGTACGCGAAAGAGATATTGCCAACATACTTGCGGAAATATTCTGGCCTGATTTGTATAATATGTTTAAGAATGCAGAAAAATTTTCATTCGATTCTATCCAACACTTTCGGAATTACCAGGAAAATGTTTTTTTTAAGGAAGATAGTTTGCGAAGAAGAAAAAAAAGGTCATGCCGTTTTCCACTTAACAAAATCATAACTTCAGAACTAATACAGATCCACTGGCGTAGCTCAGTTGGCTGAGTTGACTGCCGATCCGAAGTTGCACTCGGACGTGGGTTTAGTTCCCGCTTTGGCTGATTTATCTGATTTGGGTTTTTCCGAGGTTTTTCTCAACAGTAAGGCGAATGTAAGGTAATCTACAGCGAATCTTCGGCCTCATCTCGCCAAATGTCATTTTACTATCACCAATCCCATCGACACTAAATAACCTAGTAATTGATACAGCGTTGTTAAATAACTAAAAAAACTAATACAGGTTGTTTTACCTGAATGAACTTCAATAGTTGATGTAGAAATTTAAACTTTATATTAGGCCTATATTTTACATAACAGAATTTTAAGGTATAAGAAGTGTACAGTTACCCTGAAAAAGAATGAGACGATTCTTGGTCGTCGGAAGTTAAAGTTCTACAGCGCGGTTCACTCGATATCGACGTAGGGATACATAACATGACAGATAGTACAAGAATTGTTACAAGGAACACAACAAGGACAAGGACCAGAATAAGGACCACGAAGAAGACTGCCATTTAAGGCCAGGATTTCACAACATAGCTCGAGTCCCAAAATATCATTGCTTCACTGTACCGAATGGCAAATGCCTGCTAAGGGATCTACATTCTGGACTGCTGCTATCACTGTCTTGTCTCGGTAGCTCATATAGTAGCGTGCCGGTTCCATTATATAACCGAAACGTCTCGTGTTCGATCCCAGGTAAAACTTTTTTTTTTATTGAGGTGTAATTAATTTGTTCAGAGTTCCTCGACTGTCTAATTTGTCGAAAAATATGGAATAATTTACGCCCAATTTCTGGGTCTTACAAGTGGGCTGAACCTCGTCAAAAAAAATAAATCTTACTTGGAAGTTAAAAGTATGCTTCCTCAAACAAAAATCATAAGAAACAAAAAGAGACCTGTTAACTTAAAATCTTGTCCACATGCCATCAGCTTCTATTACAGCTCCAAGTCGATCCGGCATGGATGTCACGAGATTGTGGAATAAGTTCTGATCCCCGGCGAGATCTTCCCAGGTGTCAACAACTTGATCCCACAATTCGTCTCGATTTCGAGGGCGTCGGTGGGCATAGGTGGCTATCCTTCTCTTTTTCAATTCCGCCCATAAATTTTCGATGACATTCAAATCAGGTGACTTCGGAGGCCAATTAATGATTTCGATCTCGGGTCTCCTTTGAAACCACCTTTGAATGCTTGCAGCATAGTGCACGGGATGGTTATCCTGCTGGAACAGCAATGTTCCTTCGGGAAAACGTTTTCGGGCGGAGGGAAGGAATATATTTTCCAGAATGTGCTCGTAAGTTTCCGCATTAAACCGGCCATCGATGCGTTCTATAACGCCAGGTCCATCGTAAGACATCCACCCCCAACACGATATGCTAAAGCGCCCCGATGTTTCACGTCGGTGCACATAGCGCTGGTCATGTCGGAGACCATCCTCACGATAGACACGGACAGGACCTTCGTAATCACTCGAGATAGTTGTTTCGTCGGAGAAAATTACATTTCTCCAATCGAAATTCACTCGATTGGTAGCGAAGGCAAGACGGTCGACAGCTTGTGCTTCCCTCAATATTTCCATTTGCGCAGCCCTCCGGCTCCTAATACCGCGGTTCCTCAACCTGCTGATCACAGTCTGTGAAGAGCCGGGAAAGTTAGATGCTGCTCTTATTTCGTTAGCAGTCAGAAAGGGGTCCTGTCGAACTGTCTCGAATAAAAGAGCATCCTCTTCCAATGAAGAAATCCGCGGACGCCCAGGAATAGGGCGATTTTCGACCGCCCCAAAATTTTGGTAACGATGAACCCATCTCGCGGCTGTACTTCCAGGAACACCGACCAAACGGCCAGCAGATCTAGCCCCATATCCAGCCTCAACTAGAGCTATAACTCGCTGTCTCATGTCACGTCGGTTCGCCATTACGATGAGAAATGAGAGATGACGATAATACTTTAGTGTAGACAATGACTATTTAACATGATATAGAATTATTGAAATAAGAGGCATCTTGCATAGTAAGAGTTAATAAATCAACCCTAAATTAAATATCTAAATAACAGGATATAACAGGAAGTCCAATTGTTGCGAAACTAATCAAATTAAATCTAATTACATTAAATAAACAAACCCCAAGTTATGACACCACATTGCTACAGCTAAATTGTATGTTATTAACATAAGCATTGAATAGGTCCGTGGTTGTGCGTTGGGCGACAAAACCAAACATCGAAAGTTTGAATCTTGCCGAGGAATGTAACTTCTTGCTTTTTATAATGTAAATCAGACTTATAACTACAATAATTCATATTTCTTACATTATTTATTAATATTTATAGCCAACATTGAATTTGTAAAGAAAAGACTTTAGAAATCTCATATGGAATTTGTGATCTGTAGTGACATAAACATAGATTATCTCTCGGAACTTTTCAGTAAAAGTAAATTAAATTCACTCCTTGAAACCGGAAACCTTATTCGTAGGGTCATTTTCCCATAGCATACAAGCTGAAGTAACACAGCCATTGATAAACGTTTTGTACACAGAATTAGACTGAATTCCTATTCGACAGAACCTATAATCAATGGCTTGTCTGACCATGATAAACAAATCCTATGTGTTTCCAATGTCACTGAACAATTTCAAAATATTAATTTAAAAACTAAGAAAGTATCGTAATTGCTGTATCTAGTGATTATTTACATTTATGTCTACAAAATGAATCTTGGAAAAACATATATGATACTGGTACTACTGATATTAAGAGTAAATATATTGAATTTTTCACTTAATTTCATAATCACTTCAGTGGATGTTCTCCACTCAATGTTGTGAAAAAATTCTAAAGTTAAAACATGTAGATAACGCAGGGACTTCAAAATCTCATGTATTAAAAAGAAGAATCTATGTGTAATGAGTTGCAATGTAATGATCTTCATGTTCTTAAATACTGCAAGAAGTACAGTGTAATTTATCAAAAATTATGAAAGAGGGAAATAGAATATATTTGAGTAGAAAAGTACAAAATTCAGATAATGCAATTAAACCTATTCGGAATATTATTAAATTTAAACTTGTAGATATCCTAAGAAAGAAAATATTTTTTCATTAAAACCATTGATTATAAAGTAGAGGATCCCAAATCTATTGCAAATTCTTTTAACGTATTATAGTATATAGTACAGAAATATTATTGACAACTTAAACATTCAAGATTTTGCAAAAGATACTGCAATTGGTTACTTAACAGATGTATTTAATAATTATTATTAATATATGTAATTAGTCAATAAGTGCAACAGTGCTTATACATTCAATCATAACATGAATAAAATTGAATGCAAACACGTAGATAAAATAGTTAAAATTAACTGCAGGGGTGAGAATGAAATAATCCAAAGCCATACTTTTAACAAAAATTGTTTTTTGCGAGTGCATTTCTTACACATATGGGAAAGCTATTAATAAATTATTGTAATAATTACTCAACAAATGACATAGCCTAAGGACTCTAAACCTTTGTGAAAGTTTGTCTATTATTATATATATATTTTTTAATTTCATTTTAATTGTTAGTTTTTAATATATATATGCATTTACATTGTATATATGTGTGTGTATAAATGCATTCATTAGATTAACGTTTATAATATTATAACTTGTAATTTTGTATTGTTTGCGATCATTAACACTTAATCTCAGGACTTTGTAAAACTATATTTCAACGTGACTTAGCTATTTCAACGTTATTTAGACAAAAAAAAAATTGTTGTGTAGACTAAGAATCGAACTCGCACTCTTCTACACAACACGCAGAAGTCTTACCGTCTGAGCTATGGAAACGACATGAAAGCTTTCCTTTCTGTGCGGAGTGTCGATCTAGTCATGAAGGTCCATTGTCGATTTAACTACACGATTTATGTAGATATTTATCTTTTATTTACGTAATATTATCATATTTTTTGCAGTTATTTAATTGAATTTCGGAACGATGCTCGTAACAAACCAAATAGCCTGAATTTAAGTAACTCAATATTCTATATCTTGTGTATCGGTGCTCTGGTCTCCGATCATGCGCAGTGTCTTACATCTGAGACTTAGGAATATTCAATCGTCTCATCCTTTTCCAGGGAAACTGTACATGCCCCCTTAAATAATTCAATCATATTTCGTATCTTATAACGTTTCTTAGGCCTACAGAAAATTTGCATCGAATCAGCAACTAAACTGGCAGAGAAACAAATATATTCTTTTGTGCTTTAATATGATTTTCGTGTTATGAAAAAATGATGTAAGAGGAATAAATTTATCCATGACTGGTATCTAAACTGGTCTTTATTTCACCATTCTTAGCAACCTAAATAATGACATTATTCACAGCAGTGAATTAAATGTTTTTAAATCACTCTCTGCATGACAACCAACATATTAGCAATAATAGAATGAATATATATGAACTTCTTCGCCAACAACACATTACAAAGAAAAGACCTACAATTTAAAATTAAATTTACATACCAGTAATGAATAAAATATTGTATAGCACACTAGAGTAAACAGATTTTATGCGCTCGTGGAAATTATCACCCAAGGCGAAACGGATAAAATCTAATTTTACTATCTTGTACTATAAATTGCTATTCAATGATCACAGTTTCCGAAAATTTTACCAGCGCAACATCCTTAATTAAGTATAAAATTCTGGAACTTTAATAACATGAGAATTTAACACTTATTATACAATTCTGCATTTCTTTGTTTATTTAGGCAAAACATGTTAGTGAAAATATAAATATAAAGTGTTTTTAAAATAAGTTTGTTCATTTTTATACCAAATTTGTTTTAGTAATTATAAATTAAGGTATATTTACAAAGATAATATAGTCTCGCTGAAAATCGCGATTTCACGGAACACAGTTTGAAAAACGTTCGCAAATCACAATGACTTCAAGAATTGGCAACTCGGCTAAGGGTTTATCCCTTGCGCGTGCCTGCAGTTAACTGGTGAAGGGGATGAGGGAAGGTCGTCATGTTTTCGTGCGAAGTATATGTATGTATGTATGTATGTATGTATGTATGTATGTATGTATGTATGTATGTATGTATGTATGTATGTATGTATGTACGTATATTTAACCAATGGCTGATACTTGACTTACGTCATTCACCCATATGAAACCAGTTATGTAGACCAATTTACCAACAGAGTCGTTGCCCAGGGTGCGCCATAGGAGGCTAGTTTATACCCGCAATGAGATGATTATGGAGATTTGTTGGGATGGCACATGGGAACCGGGGATTCCCGGAAAAAAACCCTGTGTTACCTGGACCACGGTCTTGCCCAAGACAAGTTATAAAGCGGAGCTATACCGGGGATCGAATCCGGGTCCAGAGGATTATAAGTCCAGCGCACTAGCCGCGAGACCACCGTGGCGGCTACATTTTAATTATATTAAAATACCTATTCTCTAATAAATTATTGTTGAAATTATGTTTATGTCCTACGTACGTGCAATACGAAGTTCGTTATTCAATATACAGAGTGTGTTGCAAAACTAAACCGAAAGAAACATAGTAAGTGGTATTTGTGAATTAATTATTTTATTTATATTTTAGTGGGTTATTTTACGACGCTTTATCAACATCTTAGGTTATTTACCGTCTGAATGAGATAAATGTGATAATGCCGGTGAAATGAGTCCGGGGTCCAGCACCGAAAGTTACCCAGCATTTTCTCATAGTGGGTTGAGAGAAAACCCCGGAAAAAACCTCAACCAGGTAACTTGTCCCGACTGGGAATCGAACCCGGGCCACCTGGTTTCGCGGCCAGACGCGCTAACCGTTATTTCACAGGTGTGGGTCATCCTAATTATCTTTTGGGATATTGTGAAAAGCGTGTGGAAACCCCACTATGACTAGGCACTTGATAACAACATTAAATCTCCTTAAGCAAGAGGTTGTAGAACTTTCAGGTACCGTGCTAGATGCATACAGGCATTGGCGCTTTAATTTGCCTTAACACATTAAGACTAAACTATAGTTAGTTTTATGGATTACCGATTTACAGGGGACATTTTTATCGACTAGAAGGTAGAAATGAAATCAGCATATGTTTAAATAAAATAGCCTAATGGATTTGAATGCCAATTCTGAAAATGTAATTCTTTATCCTTCTTATCATGTTGAAAGGAATCACTCATAGTTATGCGGAGAAAATTCTTTGGATAACAAACCAAAATTACACCAAAATGTTTTGTAGTTTAATAATTGAACTGAACTATAACATCTAATTATTAATAAACAAAACACACTTAATGTAACAAGACAGGTAAAGAAATCAAAATGCAAAGAAACAAAGCTTACAAGAGACGTTCAAACAGGCGGCCCCGACTTCAAGGCACAACTCATATCGCTTTTGAATCAATTTTCTCAATCTATGAAATAAAAGTGACAAATTATTGTAATCGTTTTACGGAGCAAAAATTCGTTCCATTATATCTTCCCTAGTTTTCAGTGGCTGTGTGTAAGTAAGCGCAACAGTAATGTAATGTGCCCCCACTATAATAAATCCAGGAGTGTGAAGTCAGGTGACCTCGTAGGACAAGTAACAAGATAATCACGATAATCCACCTGTCACGATAATCAACATGTCGTTGAGATATCTTCTAAATTGATGGTTGAAGTGAGCAGGTGCATCATCGTTGTGGAATCAAATCTTTAATCTTAAATCATTCGGTCCATTCTCTTACAGGTGTAGCAGATTGTTCTCCAAAAAAAATAGTGGTAATTCTGACAGTGAGGAAGGATGTAGAATCTAACGGTGGAATCGGAAAAGATATCTGTCCGTAAGTTTATTCCTCCGTCTTCCTAAGCTCAAAATTAGAACCGAACTTGAATACTTTTTATCCCAATTCAATATAAGGAATAAGAAATGTCATGTCGGTCAACGTTCAGTATGATCTAAATCCCACACGATATTTCGGTTAAGTTTTGTAAAATGCTATATTTTGTCTCAGCCTCCAGTAAAAATAGATTATTTGAGTTAAGATGAAGTGAATTGCTTTCGACGTGCACTGTGCATGGCTTTGTTTCATTTAAATAATGATTCTGATAAAAATAATTATGTTATCTGCGTACTTACAGAAATTAAAACACATCATTCACAGTAGTTTCATTTTTAAAACTGGTTATTTCACAACGTTGAATTAACTACGTGGTTACCTAGTGTCGATGGTGTTTGTCTCGGTAAAATTCAAGATGTTTCATGTTCAGTGACCCAGCTTCAAGTTGGCACTACACATCAATTGTGGATGGGATGAGGAATGTGATACCATTGTTATGTGGCCAGTACAACATAATACGTGTATATTTTACATTGAGTGGCAAATAAGAACCGATAGTTATGCTGATGCCCAGCGTGCTTTTAGAAGAATTTGGTGATGTACATGGTTGAGGAAGAGCTCCTTCATGCAAAACGGTATGTCGATGGGTCCAACAGTAGCGACAAAATGGATCAATTGTAAACAAATAAAATCCTCACTCAAAAACTGTCAGAACCTCTGAGAATATTGAATATGTGCAAGTCCCTATGGTGTGGGGTCCTAGTAGTTCTGTGTGACATCATGCAGACGTGGCAAAAACTTGTGGTTCCAACAAGATGGTGCCATAGTCCACACTGCGCGTCTGAGTATGGACACGCTGCTAGGATTATTTCCGGTATGCCGTAATTTCTCGTTTCAGAGATACATCACCCTGGCCGTCTCGATCCCCCGACCTGACTGCTCCTGGTTTCTTTTTATGGGGCTATTCGAAAAAAAAAGTTTTTTTCCGGTAGATTCTGCAATATAGACGACTTGAAATCACGCATTCGTGAGGAAATTGGCAACATCGGCCCCCAGCTTCTCGAAAGAGCAATGGGAATATTTCGCAAGGGATTGACAGAATGCATTGAAAAGGTTGATGGACATCTGGAGGAAATTAATCTCTAGAAAATAACATCCAAATATGTTTCTAACAATATCTAGGAAGATATTTCTTCAATTTAACATATTTAAGAGTCACTGAAAATGTGCCACCTATAGTATTTGACGAGATGGGTCCAAGAATTCGCAATGGGATTACCTAATATCCGCCTTGCAGTTGGAAACAAACTCGGGAAAAACCGAACAAAGTAAACAGTCCAAGCAGAATTCGATTTGACACCCGAGCACAGTCTTGGAGCATGAGTTTCATTCATTACACCTAGACCACACCATTGGCTCCAGCTCTTCAAGTTAAATTTTTAGAGACAATTTACATAAAAAGTAAGTTATGTGATAGTGATTATTTTAGACACAGGGCTCAAGAGACACTAAAATGATACAGTGTGACTTACTTGACACGTTCGCCACCAGGTTCCTTGCGGATGCAGTTCACGAGGCCAAGAATGCCATTGAGAGGTTCACCCTGTGCCACTAGAATGACGCGTTGTTTGGCACTGCTTTTGACAGCTGCTTGCACTCGTGGTAGCCATTCGTAATTATTTTCACTCACGTTGATTACAATTGCATCATCTGCTACTGTTCTCTGCAAAGTTAAGCACCAACTTCAGCCTTAATTTTGAAGGACACAAACAAGACTTAAAGACTTAAACTGTATTGTTTGTTGAAGTAGAGGAATTGGTACAACGAACAGTGCATTTGTCTACTTCTTGCCTTATATTCTGCTTATTACTAACCATGCACAGGTTCACGAATCACTTATAATTAATTAATTTCATCCATACCGAGATAAAATGTAACACCTATGTAATCCGTTGTAAAAAATATAAACAAAGTTGACAGCTTACCATGAATAGCCAATGTCAGTAATTGTTGGATTAATAACTTCGGAACATCTTATGTTGCTAATTCGTTCTGGTAATTATGTTAGCATTTTACGAGTCGCACTCTGTAGTAAAATTAGTAGCATATGTTGAACAACTCTTTCAATTGCAGAGGTTATTCAGCTTCTAAATTCAACGTGGGCGACAAAGACTTAACAAATTTTGTCTGATGCTCTTTTCTGGAGACAGAGATATTTTTCGTGCCATCAATAGGCGACAAGGACCCGCATTTTTATTTCCGTTCCGGAGGAAGCCATGCTCAGCATTTTTCGGCCTTTAAAATCCAACTCTTGGTTTGTTGGAACCCGTGAACCAGTGGCTGTCATAGTAATCACTAGATCACCGAGGACAACTGTGCCGCAATCATGCACTTCATACTATATGTATCCCATTCTTTGTCACCATCTACACAACTTCACAGATTGATAGTTTGGTACAATAACACTGACAACGATTAGCTCTCTCTCAATTGGGTTTTGTAAGACACCGGAAATGAATTAATGTTGATGATGAATTTAGAAACTTGTAGTATATTCAAGACTATGTTACAACTTTTACATTACTCACACTGTTTGAAATAAAAATACTTATAATTTAAAACTAATTAGAAAGAATTAGTCTATATCTCTGCCTATTTTCTCGGATTCAGATTGAACTAGACTAAGTTCCGCTTTGACTCAGAACCCATCCATAAGACATTTCTGAAGTCGCCACAGATTACATTATCTAAAAGCAATAGAGCCTTTGTAATTTCCGACTTTTGTTCAATGAGCTATGATTAGAGACAGTCAAAATTCGTGACTCGCGAAATCGCAAAAAACGTAAAAACCAAATAAACATAGTTTAAAACATGGTTCACATAAAAAATATCATATAACTACACGTTTCAACTCGCGAAACACTCGCGAAAAATCGCAAAAATCCTATGATTCGTGAATTTAGCACATTTTCTGTCGTTATTAGCGAAAAGACACAATTTTTCAGCAATTAATAAATAGGCCTACATTATCTAAATTTGGACATTTTAGAAATTCTGTTTGAAAAATGCACAAGGTTTGGAATGCTTGCCCTAGATGGTGTGAGTTGAAATGGTTCATAAACTGTTTAATGCAACTGAAAGCAGTTTGAAACCTCTCCTTGATCAGGTGCCAACCTTAAAGAATCTATCACCTAATGTAGCAGTACATGCATATAGTGAACTGAAGGACAAAGTTAAAAATAGTCCTGGACTTTCAGTGCGAGAAGGTTTGCTGTCGTTACGTGAAGATCACAGTGATTTTGTGGAAGGAGCACTCCAAGCTATATGGGTTCCAGTTTCTAATGTTGACTGTGAACGTTTTCTTTTCACAGTTCTCGTGTGTGCTAACAAATAGAAGAAGAAACCTTACAATGACAAACTTAGAACTGTTGTCTGCGTACAACTTTGAATGTTAAGTAATGTTAAGTATCTTAGAATTATTGTCAACGCAAAACTTTGAATACATAGACTAATTATAATTGTCAATTATCTTAAGCAACATAATAATTTAATAAAACAGGGTGAAAACTTCAGGTTTACTCAAGAAATTTTCATTTTCATTCAAGAATTTTTATCTTTTTTAATCAAGAATTTTAGCCCCTTTTATTCAAGAATTTTGACTGTCTCTAGCTATGATCATGCAGAAAATTTCACATGCTTTACTATAGTGCTCATATTTTATCTTCTCCCGCTCGCGGATGTAGAGCGGACGCAGCAGTGCTCAGAAGAGCTGCATATATGCGACGGGGGAAAATAAAATGTATACAATGTAGTAGTAGTAGCGGCTATGTAATGGTTTGAATATAATGAACATATTCGGCTTTAAAAGTTTTGGTTATTTTTAAGTCTGAGTAAGAACGATAGGGAGTCGTCTTTATTTGTTTTAAATAAAATAGGCAATCCTACTAAAGTGAGAATATCTCCATACATTTTCTCATGCTGATAAAGTTTACGCCCATCTCCTAAATAACAAAATTAAGGATAATGATTGTAGCAGTAGTAGATGGCGGTGGTGGTGGTGGTGGTGGTGGTGGCGGCGGCGGCGGCGGCGGTGGCGGTGGCGGTGGCGGTGGCGGTGGCGGTGGCGGTGGTGGTGGCGGTGGCGGTGGCGGTGGTGGCGGCGGCGGCGGTGGCAGCAGCAGCAGTAGTAGTAGTATAGGCCATTCGTTATCTCGTGAAATCAAATGCTTGTGTGCCGAAGCATATAGTACGAAGCTTATGGTGGGGGGTAAGCGAGCTCGCTAGCTACAAGTAGAAGCGTAGGGAGGGAGGGAAGCTTCTCAGTCCACTTTCTTCTTCCCCTGACGCGCAGAAAAGTTTCACGAGATAACGAATGACCTATAATAGTAGTATGCCTACAGACACTAAATAATAATAATAATAATAATAATAATAATAATAACAATAACAATAATAATAATAATAATAATACCATCACCTTATACAAATTAATAAAATATGGAAAGTGGAAACTACAAGTATCAATTCCCCATCATACTTTACATATACTAAGAATGATCCCCTTCACCCGTATTGAACAGCTCCGTCATTTGAAAGAATCCTACATAGTCTAATTTCTTCAGAATTTTATTAGCCTAAATCTGACGAATTGTTAGACAAATTTTATCTTTTATGGAATGGTGAACTTGAATAAGCACTTGGAAAAGTTTCATGCACACAAATATTTTTATTTTAAAGAAATACTGTGGTATGGAAAGGAATTAACAGCAACGACGATGGATGATGATGCTAATAGTGATGATAATAATAACAATAACATCGACAACAATAATAGGTACGCGTACCAGTATAAGCTTATGCAATGACACCGATTCTGACGTTTGTTCTTCACAATGAAATCCACTCAGAAAGCCTTGTTAGTCATGTAATAGCATTCCAAACATAACTTCGCTATAGTTTTGAAAAAAACGAAGTAGCTGTCTCGTTTTAGTTCATGTTTACGAATATGTCAAGACAATGCATTAGTGTCTGTGTAGAAATCACTTTCAGACTTGTGTATGCCTGAGTTGTGTGGATTACTACAACTATGTCCCCCGCATCAGAATTAAAAGGTAAAATGTGACGTGACCAGAGGCAGAATACTTAATCTTTCGTGCAGAGATGAAAGTTAATGGGGGCAAATTACAGCATTGTCTTACTCCTTTATTCGTTTATATGATAACTAGAGATCGGATTTTAAATGGAATCCCTTTTTTATTTCAACACGAAACATGAAATAATTAATTACGATGTTCAAAACTACCTTTCACCGACCAAATTGTGTGGGTTTGACTTCCTTTCTTTCCTCCTTTCTTAGTCCACATTCTCTTTTTCCCCCTTTTTTAAAAACATCTCTTATATTGATCCTTTTTTGACAGAATATCGCAAACATTTAGATAATTTTCCTATATTTTTTTTTCCGATAGGCCTATAACTTCCTGAGCAAGCGAAAATAAATATCGTTCTTCTTCTGATTCCAGACATTTAAACACTAAAAGTGTGCCGATTTAGAGTTCAGGATAAAAATAAAATTTTCATCTCTGGTTTCAGTTGATGTAGAGCGGTCATTTTCTGTTTATAAAGACATTATGCATTCAAAGAGGCAGAATCATATTGAAACATATTGAAATGTTGAATGTGATTAAATACAACACTTTCCCTATGCTGTGAAGCGATAAGTATAAGCTTGTGTGTGCTATGTGAATCCATGAATGTGCTGACGTGTTTTTTTTTTCAATTAAAATAGCATCTCTTTAGAAAGAGTAATATAGTCCTTTTTGAAGTCCTCTTTTGACTCTATCAAATACAACACTTTCCTTATGTTGTGAAGAGATAAATGTAAGATTGTGTGGGCCACTTATATCCATGAATGTGCAGAAGTGTGTTTTGGGGAGTAGGCCTAATATAGTCCTTTTTCAAGTTCTTTTTTTTTTGGCTATGACTTTCCCTTTTTTATCCTTCTTTGATGAAAAATTGTCCCTTTAAAATCCGGTCTCTAATGATAATATTAAGGAAGACGCAAAACTATAACGTTTTCGACAGTACCTATTTTTAAAAAGGATTTATAAAGCACCAAATAAACTTAGCAAATCGGCTGGTATCATTGGGCAGTACTTAGCTCAATTTCAAGAATAATGGAGGAAGGAATCGAAAACCTCGCATCACGTTGATCACCTCGAAAATCTAAAATTGCACGATAGGAGAAACGTTTATTAAATCCATGGAAACTGAATTTATATTAGAAATGTATGAAGTTCGCCACTCGTCCTATGGTGTTACTTGAAAGTATGAGTCCGTTCATATTACCTTATACATAATACTGTAGTGAAATATTGGAGAGCAGTTAGAAGACTATCCACTCTGCTATACTTGCTCGTAATAGATAATGAAAATTAAAATGTGAAAACTTCACATAAAATAAACACTGTGAAGAAGACACAATAATGATGCAGAAACTGTAGGGAAAACCACCTGAAAGCCCAAAAATTAAACAAAAAGAAGAGAAGGCAAAATGGCTATTAAATATACGCAATTATATTCGAGTGTAAGCTTTCACGGCCGGCGTCAATGGGAGAAAAGTTTTCCAGGCTTTGAGGCCGTGGTCCGTTGGTCATCGGCACGAGCAGTGGAACCAGCCGCACCAGTAATCTACACCACTGAAGATGTTCACCGCAGCAATGAACGAAACGTTTGGTCACACAACCAACGGACCACGGCCTCGTAGCTAGGAAAACTTTTGTCCTATATGCAATTACAATCGGGAAATATGAGCAATATAACACTGTATAAATGAGTTGGTTGTACAAAAAACTGAAATGGCATAAAAGTCTCTGGCTTGGTATTTTTTACTAATTTTGTAGGGTGTAAAGCATACTTAAGTACCGTACACCATATATATATGCCGTAATTACGGTAAAGGTTGGTCATGCTGTGATAGAGTAATACTGAGAGAGTTCTTTTTGAGAGTTTATTACAATTTTACTGAGCGAGAGGAAAATCGGTTTTTCGCGTCAACGTATTAACGGAATGTTCGTGGACAGTTTGCTGCACAAAACCGGTTCTTCTCTCACTCAGTAAAATTGTAATAAATTTTCAAAAAGAACTATCACAATATTACTCGTATCACAGTATTACCAACCTTTATCCCACAGCAATGAGAAATTTTATTTTCTGATATAATAAATTGTAATGCACAGAATATTCTTTCTAATATCATGATAGCAAATACCTTCATGAGTAGGATCAACTTTTCGTCTTCAACAGTCTTTTCAAACACAACATCCAGATTGAAGCAATTGTTGGCAGTGACTTCCATATTGGATTTCTCCCGAGCCAAGACACAGGCACCATCAGCTAATGCTCCCGATGCAGTCTGCAAGAGCTCAGGGTTGGACAGGACATCGGAAGCAATAATTAGCATACACTTCTGCTCTGCCATCAGCTTTCGGTCCTCCACTTTGAAACCGGATATCTCCAGACCTTCTATCGTTGGTTCAGTTGATTCTGCCAGCAAAGTTATATCTGCCTGTTGGAGGAGATTGGTTATAATCACTCTGACTAGTTCTAGTAATTTTCGTAGTGATGTTGAGGTGTCTCTTGAACATGATTTACTTCAATCTGAAATTTGGTAGACCATTACACCATTCAAGGACATCTATAATGCTATATTTTACATTTACATCTCTCTATTTTGGTATGTGAAATATCAAACTCTCAAGGTTGGTAAAGTAACGATGTAATCAAAAGATTTTCGACTAATGAACGAACATCTTTCATTGGAAAAACTTGGTTGTAAAACAAAACGACATGACTTTGTACGAAACATAGCGTAATCAATTTTACATTACATTTACTTAACACAGCTGTACATACAAAAGTCAGTATTCTTACAAATCATAATTATACATTTGGGTTAATAATATTTAGGTGAGCGTAGAGATGAAAGTAAGATCTGTTAACTTTGAAATCTAAAATTTTGTATAATGAAACATCTAATCAATTTGCATTTATGAGATTTTTTGGAAAATACAAATAGCTTGGGAACCATATGAAATAGATAATAACTGCTTATTTTTAACGTCTTTAGCCTTAAGAAAAATAATTATAGGAATTAATAAAGAAAACATAAGACGACTTGTCGTGTTGTCTAAAATTAATATACCGGTAATAATATTGTAGATATTTCAGAGAATCTTTCGAAGAAAATCAACGTGTCGATACTATATAAGCTACAGCAAAAGACAATTCGTTTGTATTTAGATAGTTATCAATCAAATACGGATGTTATCATTATAGAATTCTCAAACTTGTGAAGAAATAATGTCATTAACATTCACGAAGTATCCAGCTCGCAACGGCGACATGATTCAAATTAACCATCCTTTTCTAAGTGACATACGCTTCTATAATAATGTAAATGCAGTATAACAAAGTTATGAACTGGCCATGGTAAAGTATAAAAACTTTGGTTTGTCAAACATAATTATTATCAATTTTTTTGGCCTTCCTTCTCAATAGGTACAAGGAGGGGGGGGGGTAAATTGACCGTCACATAAAAATGCAACCGACTTCCTTATTCTCTTTGTATTACCCTTGTTCTACTTATATTGCCATTGTTCTTCTTATGCTTCCTTTGTTCTCCTTACTTTCGCCGTGTTCTTATTGTATTATGCTTAATTTCATTGCCTTCCCCCTGCTCTCCGCATCTTCCTCTTGTTCTCGTCTTTTCCTTGTTCTCCTCGTCTCTTCTTTGTTCTCTTCGTCTTCCCCTTATTCTCCTTGTCTTCCTTCTGTTCTCATTATCTTCACCTTGTCCGACCTATATCTGTATTCCCCTTATTTTACTAGAATTACCTTTCTTTCCCTTGTATTCCCCTTGTTATCCTTGTTTCATTTTTCGCACAACTCACACGTAGTTCTACGTAAAGATATGCAGCATATGTCTATTTTTACCTAAATTATCATCTTTCCAATGTGCAGCAATTATGTCATTTTGTTAGAAAAAGATTGTATGTATGTATGTATGTATGTATGTATGTATGTACACACATATACTCCGTTTCTGAAATCTGTAGAGTATAGGAGACGAAGCAAGTCCTTTGTGCAAGTGGTGACTGGAGCAGGCCAGTCCAATGACCGCTCTGGGGGAAAGCATTTTTTAAGACGAGCATCTAAAATGCCACCCTACCTATCACCTTCTGCCACGCGCATCTACCTCTTAGCTCCCGCGAGTCCATGCAGCCCGCAACACACTCTAGCACTGATGAAACTCCTCTCCTTGGCTTGTCATCGGCTCTACTCAAATACTTCAACCTACTCTACATATTTCAGAAACGGAATATATGTATATATAGTTTCAATGTGATTGAATTATTCGTAGAGTTATTAAGTCTATACTGATTTCATATGCAGACAGTCTTAGGTGTGATCTTAAAAAAAAGTCAGCTATCCATACTGTCCTTTTTTTATTTCGGAAAATGTTAAGAAATTATCTTAAAATATGATCGTAACAATAGAGTCTAGTATTTCATTATCAATATAATCGGTTTTTTGGCAAATTTTAATAATCCTATGGAAATATTATTAAAGGAAACAAAACCTAGACAAAATTTAATGATATAAGTTTCCCCACTCAATGTAGCCTAACAAAACAGTAATCTTTTCTGAAAACAAGTTGATCTGTATCACTTGCCTGTATGAGAGGAAGATCTCCGAGTATAAATGCCAGCTCGGGAGAGAAGGGCTCCCGGCCTGGTTTGTGCAGCTCCACTGCCTTCACCTGGATGCCGGTCTGGTTCTCCAACGTTATGTGCGTACACACACGCAGTGCAGTGTGCAAGTCCAGGCCGGCGGGCTCTGCATTGGGCACAAACACGTACTTCTCGAGCACGGGAGTGCCCAGGGGCTTTCGCCGACTTATACCACTTGCCTTCAATCCTTTCACGTGCACACCTCCAGAACTTACAATGCCCAACTTCTTGTGCACGTACACTGGCAAAACTGCATCATATAACCAAACAATACTTTTAACATACTTCTGCACAGATGCAGAAAAAGATAATCTAGGGGTTGCAATTATTTCTTCATGTATAAATTGTAGTGTAGCAAATTCTTCCAGTAGTTAACTATAATACAGAGTTTATTATTTTTTTATTTTGCAGTTGTATTTATTTTTTTATTACATCTCCCAAAATGTAATTAGTTTTTTTTTTAATAAGAGAGAAGCGCTTTTCTGAAAAAAATAATTTTGGCTGAAATGGGGTTAATGCGGCAGTTAATCTTCAGAACGTAATAAGTGGAGAGTTTTCATCGGATCTCAGTTATGTGATATATTGTGTTGTACAGTGCATTTCTTTCACACTGCGGCCAGCGCACGGCGGCTCGCAAGCCGGCCACAGCAGCTGGGACTCCCGCCGAAACAGTTATAATATCCCCGCTACCGCTTCACGTTCTCATAATTACAGTTACAATCACAATGATAATAAGCACACACCTTATCATAAGAGATGTTGGAAATGTTGTCCTTCTCCATATACACATTTCTGGCATCTTCTGAGGAAATTTCCATTTACACTCGAAGTTCAATATCCGAAATTGAGTCAATTTCTCGTCTGATATTTTCTTTTAATTTTTCCAATGTATGGAGGTTTGTTGCATACACTTTATTTTTCAAGTTCACTCATAGATCAAAATCGCATACAGTTAAATCAGGATCACTCTTCGCTTTCTATCGGGAATCGAACCTGTTTCCCTGAATTTGTTCACAAGTCTGCGCACGGTTTCTCTGTGTGGGATAGGTAAACCGGGAAATTGTGTTTCAAATCGCCTTCTAACTTCCCTACAAGAGTCTGTTGTCACATATGTGTCATACATAAAAGTACTTTGTGGTAATGTATAATCGTGTCGAAACATTATGGAAAACTGCGCAAGCACTGATAACACTCGTAACTCAATTAGCACTTAAAACTCGTACATTTATACGCATGCAACAGAAAGGAAACAAACTAGACAATGACTTCACATACGTATGGAACAGGAACGAAACAAATTAGACAATGGCTTCATGTACGCATGGAACAGGAAGGAAACAGACTAGACAGTGGCTTCAGTGCGACTGCTGTTCACTCATACAGCGTGCTGTTGCCACAAACATGCGCAAATCTTATGCGCGGACGGCGGGAGTCCCAGATATTATAACTGTATCGGCGGCAGTTCGGGCTGCTGCGGCCGGCATGCGGGCCACCGTGCGCTGGCCGCAGTGTGAAAGAAAAACACTGTGTAATAAGGTGCGTGTGGCTGTGTTATGCTCAATAAAACTAAAATATGGAATATGTTGAAAGTTTATTAAGCACTGAGTTTTCTTCTGGAATACTGGAAGAAAAAGCTGAACTAAAAGAATAGGAGACCAATTCCTGTTTTGAATCTAACACAAAAATAAAAAGGCAGAACTAGTTGTGAGTATACATGTCACGTTGCAAAATTCAATATTACAATTTACGCTGATTATTTTGGTATGTGGTTATAGCAATAGAAATGCCTTACTTTCTTTTCCATGCTGACTGTTTAGAAATATAGACATTTGGACTAAAACTAGGGTGACTAATATTGGTCATATGAATATATAAGGAAATATGAGGGTGACAGAAAACATTATAGCCTACAAAAAGTGGTGAGTCATAGTACTTTAAGTAAACCAAATATGTTAACTACAGTCTATACTAAACTAGAAAGGTATTGATAGTTCAGCGGTTTGAAGGCGTCACCATGGTAACCGTTCAAACCAGCCAACCAGAGTCCATGGTGACAGGTCGGCGTTGCCAATTGTTTCACAGCGAGCATGTGGTAGCCGGCTGTTTTGTTCGGAAGATTTTAATCTTCGTTACTGTGTCACAGCAAGTACTGGTGTCCTGTCGTGGCTATTGTTTTCG
Source organism: Periplaneta americana (assembly GCF_040183065.1). Classification (NCBI taxonomy): domain Eukaryota; kingdom Metazoa; phylum Arthropoda; class Insecta; order Blattodea; family Blattidae; genus Periplaneta; species Periplaneta americana. The sequence continues at coordinate 115,603,848 of NC_091119.1, forward strand.
TATTTAATCGGACGGCATGTGTATTTACATTAACGACTACGTTAAAAAAGATGCGAATTTCGCTACAAGATGCGAAATCTTCCATGGCAGTGTTTCTTCCCTGTACACTATCTTAAAGAACTATATATATAAATCAGTGAGCGCAAGATGTTAATGGAGAGAACTGACACTTCGTTGTTTTTCACCATTCCCCATAGTTCTATAAAACAAACTTTTATTTAAGTGTACCTTGGAAAGTCAATATATTGCCTGCGTGAATTTTTAAATTCACTGTACATATTGTGGGTAACGTAACTTCATTTAGTGATATGATTCCGAAGGGATTAATTTATTATCTACCTTGTAGGATCGTCAGAAATAGGATCACGATCATATTTCGCCCTATTTAAGTCGTCAAGATAGAATAACGTAGGACTAATTGCTTCCGTGTCATTATTACTGATACCTACTAATATCTGAAACGCCTGACTCAGATAAAACACACATCCCACACACTTCTCCACGAGACATTGTTAGCTCATGGAGCTAAAACTGTATCTTTCATTTATAACTTCAAACTTATAGCATGAAGTCTTGATTACACTTTTATATTACATATGGTTTGCATACTGTATCATATTCACATTCATTTACTCTTTATTTCCTTTGTAATTTATTATTATTATTATTATTATTATTATTATTATTATTATTATTATTATTATTATTATTATTATTATACAGTCAAAGGGTCCGTATGATACAAATTTACGGGTTCGTGTTAGATGCTTACTTCCCACACAGCAGGCAAGTGGCGCAATCAGCCGCACAGTACTACCGCACAGCTTTACAACGTCGCTCTCTTCCCGCGTGTGAAAAAGAGAACCACAGTTTAGTATATACAGTTGCGAAGCTCCATACTTAATAAATATGCAAACATAGATAATTGCTGACCACCAGGATCGCTACTATCGCCTCAGCACGGACACTTTCCTGAGCACACGATAATGTATTAGGTTTTCTATTTCAATGTATGGAGCTCAGTGAAATATTATATTATAACTTTATTGCGTAACATTACTAAGTTTTATTTAGTGTAATGTGTCCATAAGTTCCGTTTACTTCTTATTGCATAATTTGTTTCAGAAATAATTACAAAACTGTGTTATTCTATTGTGAAGAGAATTTTACATGTTAACATAATCTATTCGCATCAACATTTTAGGTTTAGAATGGAAGCTATTTTGAGGTTTAATAAAAAATAATTTATGTTGTGATTTTAATTTAGCACATCTACCTTCCTTAACTGTAGATAGAAAATTTACCATACCACTCCTATGAAATTAGTGTTCGTACAATTGTGTTACTTCGTCTCTTAGGAAGTAGATAAATACAATAATTCAGTACGTATTCATTTGTAGTATTAAAATACAGACAAATTGAATGTGCGGCGTATCATACATGACATTATGCTTAATTATAATGTATAAATGCGAATATTGAAGTAACGGTACAGTAAACATAACCTATAATTTCAACATATCTAAATATCCGTGCGGTGCAACTGAAAATTATTGAATCGTGCATAAATGAATGTACAAGAATTTCGCAATATTTAATTCAAATAAAGGGAGGTATTACACATACGAACAACGTAATTTTCACACCAAAAATAATATTTCACCTTAACTCGCAAGTGAATTATGTCTGAAGTGTCTCATAATCATTGTTTTAAATTTTATTACCGCAATTACACAACATTTTAGACAAATATATGTTATCATTTATGCATTTATATTATTTAAAAGCCACCCTTCATGATCGGGTTAAGCGAGTCACATGGTTTGCCTTACGGCCTGTATTAGATCACGATGGAAGTGACACAGTTTATTGTTCCTAGTACTTACAGCGTCCCAAGCGGCTAGCAATTATCGCGAGAAATGCAAAAAATCATCCCAAGCTTCGCAACTGTATATATTAAACTGTGAGAGAACTGTCAATAGCTTTCTAGTTTTGTATAGACTGTATGCTGAGTTACACGTAACGTCAAAATATGGAAAAACACAACAAACAAACGGACAAGAACGTACCGGTAGACTATATATTCTATCAACTATATATTCCATCAAGAATTATATATTGTATTAGGTTTTGCGATGTCTATGAACTTTCTCTACGAGGCTACGATGAAAGTTCTGAATCGGGCAGTCCATAGGATAATTGAGGAAAATGAAGTTTGTGACTGTATCACTCAGAGGGCTCATAATCGCTTTCAGAATTTCGATCACAACTGTGCAGAACAACTCATTCATTGTGAGAAAGTTTTGAAATATTCACATAAATTTCCCGACAAAGTGCTTGATGCTTGCTCAACACTACAATATCTTAAACAGAAGTAGTCTGAAAACTGAGCGTGGTGTACAGGAGGCAAGATTTTCACATTTATATTTTGTCACAGAATTTGGAGGAAGCCTTTCGGGAACTGACAAAACTGGTTAGAATTTTGGTGAAGAAAACCTATGAACTCTTTTAATAAAACATATTATACTAGCAAATACTGCTCCTATTAATAAAATATAATGAAAGTGAACTACTGAACCAGAAAAAATGTTTTCAAACTCTTCGACGGATCAAAAACGTCCTAAGAAATACCATGACTAAAGAATGTATTTTTGCACTGGCTATAGTCCATCGAAAAGAAAATGATTCAATGTAGTCTATGGCTAACTTCAACAGTAGAGTGATCGATAGATTCCCCAAGCTTAAAAAGATCGGCGAATGGATTTAATTTTTCGTAAGTTACTGGGTGAATGGGTAAAGTCACTCCTTTCATTAACTTTCTTTTCTAAGTGGAATGTGGAAAATAGGGAATATTGGAGAAAGCTGTGTTTGCAGTGAAATACCTGCTCTCGGACAGAAAACTATGAATGTTACATGCTGTAGCAAACAATCTTTTTTAGCCACGAATCGCCATCATCTAAAATGAAATTTCAATTGGAAATTGTACGGAAGAACAGAACTTCTTACGTCATAGCTGGCTTTTTCACCATGAATTTAACAGATTCAAGTTCCTTACAATGAGAAAATGTGACCTGACTAAGCTATGAATAATGATCATTAAGGTTTGGATAAAGCACCTGTATCAAGATGGCTGTATAGCTGTATAGGATAAGGCCTTGACTTTCTTCAGACTAAGACATAACTCTACCTGCTGGAAAGAGCGATCCCCATCCCCTGGCTAAAACATCAGTAAATGAACACTACAGTCGATAGGAACTGCGTGTCGTCACTACTGTCGGTCGGGGGACACACAATTAGTTAATGTTTGTAAACAAAACGCACGGACCAAGGATGCTTATCCTGATACAGCTACTTTATCCGAACCTTGATGATCATACTCTAAAATGCTAGTGAATTTGGCAAAAAAAAAACTGCGCTTTACAATGCTTGAAATATTCCGCTTTTTAATTTCTGAGGTATACCGAATTATTCATTAGTTGTTACTTTATTACCGAAATGTTAAATATGTGTGTTTCATTTTATCTTTTATAGTTTACAGTAGTTGTAATTTTGCGGTGCTATCGGAGTGTTTATTATTCAAATGATTTTAGATTATTTGGTCCAGGTCGTTGCATTCTTTGTTGAGAATCAGTCCACAATTTATATTATTTGCGGTGCAAATCCAAGAAATACGTTACGACTTAGAAGCACCTTCGATTAATCACTCTAATCAGTTGCAATACTTTGAGAGAAAATGGAATACAAATATTTAATACTTTGGTAACAAAATACCAACCAATTAGTAATTCTCTATGGTACGTTTGAAACAAAAAGTATTATGAGGTGCAGTTTTTATGCGTAATAAAATAGGCTACCGAATGCAACTTGGAATAATTATGTTATTCAGAATCATCATAGATAGTAATACCTTGCAGTGTTGCTTAATCACCTGAACCTAGAAATAAAAGTAATACTAATGCAATAAATTATAAACTTAATGTAACAACCAAATGTTTACGATGAGGAGAAAAACTCAAATACTTAAAAAAAAAAATAAAAAAAATAGTAATAATAATAATAATAATAATAATAATAATAATGATAATAATAATAATAATAGAAAAAAATAATTTGTTAGTCTTGAGTCGAGTAGTCCAACACGAAGTACACAGCCTACCTGTTTCCTCGTTCGCAGCAGCCAGTGCGTGAACATCAGCAGTGTGCTTCTTGGTGTCTATGGTGAGCTTTTCGAGTGCGGTTGGAACAAAGAGACCTCTTGTATCCTGTGAAAGGATTTGTGTCTGCAGCATGTTATCCATGAATGCCACCCAATTGTTATTCCAACGGATTTTCCCTGTTTCTCCTGCAAACACAAGGGCACATTTGTAGACACAAGTGGAAATAGCATTTTTCTGGAAAAAAAAAAAAAAAAATAAACTTTATTTAGGCCTACTAACAAAATTAAGCAGTAGTACAACGGAGGAAATTTTACAATCAGCTTTACAGTTGCATAATTGTTCTGTTATACATGTTCATTTCTGATGTGCAAGATATGATGGGTTCAGAGCCATAGTGGGCCAAGCGCCATTTATTAAAAACGGAGAAAGCATGGGTTAAAGTTAAGAGAATACCATAGTTTAATGAAGATTGACATATCATTTAGTTTTAATGTATATACTTCATATTACTTGCTGTATGTTTCCAATTGAATTATGGTAATAATTTCATTTTAACCTTTGTTTTCTACTGATTTAGTAAATGGCGCTTGGCCCACTATGGTTCTGAATCCTTCATATGTGGTATATTTTATATATAGGCCTAACAGTAAAGTCAATCCCATGACATGCCAAATCGGCCCAAAGGATAGCGGGAGATCACAGAGAAGAGGCTCTGACATAAGACATTTTTTGTTATCAACTGATAAAATACTGAATACAAAATGGAAACGCTTTTGTAAATGGAAGGACAAAATTACGAAATCGAGAAGATCCTTTTACTTGTTCATCATTATAATTAGAGAGAATAAAAGATGATTATTGTTATTAGTATTATTATTATACAATTTATTATTATTATTATTATTATTTCATCATTAATATTATCAGTATTTTATCATCATTTCCCTCATGGTGATTATTATTATTATTATTATTATTATTATTATTATTATTATTATTATTATAATCATTAGTATAATCATTATTATGTGATTATCATCATTATTTCATAATTAGTATCATTATTATCGTTATCGTCGTTATAATCATTATTGTTATCATTATCATCATTATTATTGTAATTAGTATAATCATTATCATCATTATTATTTCATTACTATAATCATTATTATTATTATTATCATCATAATCATTATCATTGTATTCATAATAATAATAATAATAATAATAATAATAATAAATTTTAAATTATAATATTATTATTACTATTATTAATAAATTTTAAATTATAATAATAATAATAATATAATAATAATAATAATAATAAATTTTAAATTATAATATTATTATTACTATTATTAATAAATTTTAAATTATAATAATAATAATAATAATATTATTATTATTATTATTATTATTATTATTATTATTATTATTTTGTGTGATTTCTTCTGTGCACTGATGATCTCTTGATTATTTTCATTGTTATGCATTCTCGAAACTTTAGAAATGTAAAATATTATTGGATATTGCCATGCTGTCTAGCGCTGCTGTAAGCAAGTTGATGTCATTGTTGCGCTGAACTGCACGGAACACGTCCGGCATCTACCTTCACCATTACTATAATCCCATCCCGGTCTTCAGTACAAATGATACTGAACGCATGCTATTTTTCTACGGATTTTGTTCATATTCAGTAGGTCTGTCTGTGTCAATTTATCCGGAAATGATGCACATGTATATAAATTTTCAGTTGAAAATTAAAAGTTCCTTATTTTTAAATGAAAAAAAAAACACAAAATGGCCATAAACTCATAGGAATGGTAAGCACAATAAGCCTCAGACTGCGGTGCAAGTCATCGGGCCTCTCCTCCGTAAAATGGGGAGAAAAAGCGACTAGCGAATGTAATGGTAATAGAGCTACCGATAGTTCGAAAATACAAGTAATGCGGAGTGAGCCTCGAAAAATATTATTTGTGTTCAAATATATATTTTTGGTATTCTAAAGAGTGAGAGGATTATGAATTTAAATGACTTTTACAAGAATGTTATGCAGAAAGAGATACATTTTCAACCCTATAGTAGCTTGGGAACCAACATTTCATAGAAAGCTCTAATTTGTCTACATCTAGTTTAGGCTTCAGATATAAAAATGGAGGGTTAGGCCGGCTTATTGTAGAGTTCGAAAAAAAAACTTCGTATCAAAGAGCAAAATGCATTTTTTTGATCTATATCAAGAAATATATGTGACTCAATCATACATACAACTTACTTACTTACTGGCTTCTAAGGAACCCGGAGGTTCATTGCCGCCCTCACATAAGCCCGCCATTGGTCCCTATCCTGAGCAAGATTAATCCATTCTCTATCATCATATCCCACCTGCCTCAAATCCATTTTAATATTATCTTCCCATCTACGTCTCGGCCTCCCCAAAGGTCTTTTTCCCTCCGGCCTCCCAACTAACACTCTATATGCATTTCTAGATTCGCCCATACGTGCTACATGCCCTGCCCATCTCAAACGTCTGGATTTAATGTTCCTAATTACGTCAGGTGAAGAATACAATGCGTGCAGTTCTGTGTTGTGTAACTTTCTCCATTCTCCTGTAACGTCATCCCTCTTAGCCCCAAATATTTTCCTAAGCACCTTATTCTCAAACACCCTTAACCTATGTTCCTCTTTCAAAGTGAGAGTCCACGTTTCACAACCATAAAGAACAATCGGTAATATAACTTTTTATAAATTCTAACTTTCAGATTTTTTGACAGCAGACTGGATGACAAAAGCTTTTCAACCGAATAATAACAAGCATTTCCCATATTTATTCTGTGTTTAATTTCCTCCCGAGTATAATTTATATTTGTTACTGTTGCTCCAAGATATTTGAACTTCTCCACCTCTTCAAAAGATAAATTTCCAATTCTTATATTTCCATTTCGTACAATATTCTGGTCACGAGACATAATCATATACTTTGTCTTTTCGGGATTTACTTCCAAACCTATCTCTTTACTTGCTTCCAGTAAAATTCCCGTATTTTTCCTAATCGTTTGTGGATTTTCTCCTAACATATTCACGTCATCCGCATAGACAAGCAGCTGATGTAACCCATTCAATTCCAAACCCTCTCTGTTATCCTGAACTTTCCTAATGGCATACTCTAGAGCAAAGTTAAAAAGTAAAGGTGATAGTGCATCTCCTTGCGTCAGCCCACAGTGAATTGGAAAAGCATCTGACAGAAACTGACCTGTACGAACTCTGCCGTACGTTTCACTGAGACACATTTTAATTAATCGAACTAGTTTCTTGGGAATACCAAATTCAATAAGAATGTTATATAAACCTTCTCTCTTAATCGAGTCATATGCCTTTTTGAAATCTATGAATAACTGATGTACTGTACCCTTATACTCCCATTTTTTCTCCATTATCTGTCGAATACAAAATATCTGATCAATAGTTGATCTATTACTCCTAAAACCACACTGATGATCCCCAATAATTTCATCTACATATGGAGTTAATCTTCTCAAAAGAATATTGGACAAAATTTTGTACGACGTCAACAAAATTGATATTCCTCGAAAATTACTACAGTTAGTCTTGTCCCCCTTCTTAAAAATAGGTACGAGTATGGACTCCTTCCATTGTTCTGGTACAATTTCCTTTTCCCAAATAGCAAGTACAAGCTTATAAATTTTGTTAAATAATGCTCTTCCACCCTCTTGTATTAATTCTCCTGGAATTTGATCGATACCTGGAGACTTATAATTTTTCAGATTTTATATCGCAATTTCGACTTCAGAAAGTGTGGGTTCGGGTATAAATGGCTCAGCAGTTTGCATTTCAATTTCGTCCCGATCATTTCTATTTGGCTTGTGTATATTTAGTAGTTGTCCAAAATAGTTTTTCCATCTGTTCAGGATTGAATGAGCGTCTGCAAGCAAGTCACCATTCTCATCCTTGATCACGTTTACCCTTGCCTAATATCTATTCTTTAATTTCTTTATGCTCTTATATAAATCTCTAATGTTTTTATTTTTACTATTTGTTTCTACCTCATTCAGATTTTCCTTCATGTAATCTCTCTTTTTATTCCTAAGCGTACGATTTGCTTCCCGTCTTTTATTGAAATAATTATCTCTACTCACCTCAACTGGATTCTGTAAGAATTTCAATTTTGCCTGTTTCCTTCTTTCTACTACCATGCAACAATCTTCATCAAACCATGGTTTCTTTTTCTTAGTTTCATAATAACCTATGCTCTGTTCAGCTGCAATTTTGATATTATCTCGGATATTTTCCCACAAGCTATTAACATCTAACTCTTCCTCAATTTCGTCGGAACTTGCTAATACGGCAAACCTATTTGAAATTTCGACCTGATAATGTTGCTTAGTTTCCTCGTCCTTTAATTTCGGAATATTGAATCTTCTAATATTAACTTGTTGCTCTACTCGCTTGGCTACTGATAATCTTTCTCTTAGTTCTCCAATTACAAATAATGGTCAGAATTACAGTCTGCCCCCTGAAGGTTCGAATGTCTACTATAGGCCTACTAGTATGTCTTCTTTTATCTATCAAGATTTGATCTATCTGGTTATGTGTCAATCCATCTGGAGATGTCCAAGTATATTTATGTATATCCTTATGGGGGAATGTTGTACTTTTGACAATTAAATTTTTTGATGTGGCAAAGTTGACTAACCTAACTCCATTGTCAGTACTAGTTATGTGTAGGCTCTCTTTTCCAATAGTCGGTTTAAACATATCCTCCCGTCCTACTTTAACATTGAAATCCCCCAATAAAATTTTCATGTGATATCTAGGTAACTGATCAAAAGTCTGTTCCAATTCCTCATAAAAGCTATCCTTTATATGGTCGTCTTTCTCTTCTGTAGGGGCATGAGCATTTATAACTACGATATCGCACCATCTACCCTTAAGTACTAAATACAATAACCTATCAATGATAAATTCGACCATTTTTACTGCTGATTTTATTATTTTATGAATAAAGAATCCTGTTCCTAATTGGTGATTATCGTTTCCTTCCCCATAGTACAACAAATAATCTCCTATTTGTGATATGCCATTCCCATCTAACCTAACCTCCTGTACTCCCACAAAGTCTATTCTATATCTAGCTAGTTCTTTTGCTACTAATGTTACCCCTCCTGTTCTATATAGACTTGTAACATTCCAAGTACCAAATCTCAAAACCTTATTCCTTTGCTGTGGTCGTGCCAGAGATTCAGTCCCATTCATACATACAACACGCTGAAAAACTATAAAAAGGGCACTTCATGGAAGAAATGCGACGTAACAAAATTTTATAAACTATAATAATGTACCCATAAAAGACGAAGGCTGCATAATGACGAAGACGAGTGACAACAGTGACAGTAGCAAAATCGACGACGATCTTCTAGCAATTCCACTGGATTAAAATAAGAGACAATTAATGCAGTTTAAGAAATTATTGTTGTTACACATTTCACATTAAAATTAATATGTCTGCCGACATTGTGAAAGTGATCAAGACAGAGGAAGGAGGGAGGTGCAGAGAGAGATAGAGAGATAGAGATAGAGATAGAGTGAGATAGAGAGAAAGAGCTAGAGAGATATAGAGAGACAGAGAGAGATAGAGATAGAGAGATAGAGAGAGATAGAGAGAGCTAGAGATAGATAGAGATAGAGAGATAGAGAGAGAGAGAGAGAGAGAAAACCAAGCGACAATGGAATTTTAAATATTTGATTTTCAGTGCCATTTTTATGACAGTTGGGAATTAGCTGGTGGAACTATCCACTCCTGGATATAAGAATCGTCGGACGAAACAAAGGAAGCTGAGGAGTTTGTTTATGCCATTAGTAGAACGAATGCCAATATAGTTCTTCTGTATGTCTCAAACTTAGCGTGACATAGAACTCTAGTTTTATTTCTCTCATGAAGAAGGATTTTCGTATTTTATAGATTTGGATTTATGTCGATGAAAGAAAATATGCAGTTTCATCAGAATCGAAGCAGATTTCTTGATAGTCGCAAAAGTTTCTTTATATTTCGTATGACAAAAACATAAAAGTATTGAAACATTTATTTCTGATACTTACCATAGCTATCCATAGCAACGAGCCCGCGGAAAAGTCCCTGGTAATTGTAGCCACGCAAGCGCAGTTCTTTGTAGATGTCGCGTGAATTACGCTCAATCAGGTCGTCACTACTGCAAGACGCAGGCAATGGCAAGGGCGTTATTTCACGAGTGATGTTCTGAGTCACCCTCACCAAACCGCTCACTATGGCTGCTCCACCTTCCGCCACCTCGAATTTTCCACTTCCTTTTTGCACCATGACAATAAATTCGACACTTCCTGAAAGCACGTAATTACAATAAATTATTGTCTTCTTCGAGTTTCTGCGAGAAATCCTACATCCAGTAATATCATTTGCTTCTTAATTACGCATATTCTTCTGCACAGGTAAAACATTGGCCATGCAACAACTGCAGGATTTCTTTATACGATTCAACTATTATAACGCTCACAAAGGACAGTTTTTTCTATAGAGTTTCACCTGAAGATGAACTCGGTTTATACAAGCATAAAGATTGTTAATTTAGCTATAAAAGCATCGACTATTGAGGTATTTTGGTTTACTATACCCAACTAAAGCTGTACAATTTTGAAACCCCTTAACGTAGTCGAACTTTTATTGCATAACTAGCTGTACCCGTGCGCTTCGCTGCACTTGTTACAAATAAATATAAAGTAATTACATAATTAAAATAGGACATCTGGTCCAGGGAACATTCGTGTTTGATAGAAGGATAAATCGTTTAATACAGTATGTCACTTAATTTAAATTGTATTTAAATAATTAAAATACGATCATTTTGCTTTATTGCAATGATAATTCCTTTAAAATGTTTCTTAATTGTTCTTACATGCAAATAATTAAAATATGATCATTTGGCTCAGAGAACATCCATTTTGGTGCAATTTGGTCCCATCAAAATTTTGCTTGGAATGCCTATCGGAAATCATTTTTAAGGAAACTTTTGTTACGTAACATTTTTCACAAAAATCAATAATAAGCAAGATATTTTGGTTTATTTAATTCAGACCCCCTTATAACCTCCCTTTTAAATAAAGTATTTTGAATGCCATATAGCCTGAAATCTAACTTACAACGAACTTAATTTATATTCCAATTTTCATCGAAATCCGTTCAGCCATTATCGTGTGAAAAGGTAACAAACATCCAGACAGACAGACAGAGAGACATACAATCAAAAATTTAAAAAAAGCGATTTCGGTCTCAGGATGAATAATTATACATGTTAACACCAATCGTTAATTCTCTGAGATGAAAATGAATGTGTTCATAAACATTATTTTAAGAAATACAGAAAATGAATATACAGAATAGCCTATCAAGTTTTCTATGCTTAAGAAGCCATTTTAATCTTACCTGTCCTGGATTCACTCAGAAGTTACTGTAATAACAATATACCATTATGTACATCTAGAGAAACTACACTTTCCAATGGTGAAATAATATAATTAATTATACAAATCGGTTAATTTAGCTTCCGATATTACTTCATACAAACACAGAAACATTCTTTGTAGGCTATGTTTAATAGCTTTCGATTGTTGTTGTCCAAAGCCCCTTATAGACGAAGTCATTTTTTTTTATTTCATCACAGCGACTTAGATGGCGTTGTTATCTTAATTTTAAAACTCATTTATCTCATTAAATATCAGTCCTATCAAAATTTTGTATAGAATAAAACTTATCGGAAATTATTTTTAAAGAAACTTTTGTTATATAACATTTTTTATGAAAATTAATAATAAGGGAGATATTTCGATTTATTTAATTCAAGCCAACTTATAACCCCCCTTTTAAATAAAGTATTTTGAATGTCATATAGCCTAAAATCTAAGTTACAACGAACTTAATTTCTATTCCAATTTTCATTTAAATCGGTTCAGCCATTATCGCGTGAAAAGGTAACAAACATCCAGACAGACATACAAACAAAAATTTCAAAAAAGCGATTTTCGGTTTCAGGATGGTTAATTATATATGTTAGGACCAATTATTTTTGGAAAAGCGAAAATTACTAGAAAAATCTCGGCTACAGATTTATTATTAGTATAGATGTTTAGTTTTTTCGCAATGAAGGCATTTTTAAAGTCCTATGATCCTTTGTTTTTAATATAGAGCACATTTTGGAGAAATAAGGTGTCACCTAATTAGGTAACTTTTCCTTTAGTACAGCAAACTTTTTTTACTACTTTCACTAAGTTCTAAATTGATGAGTATAAGATCATTTTTAGTGTTCTCGAGTATGGTATCGTACTAAAATTAAGAACTTATGTGAATAAATTTAAATTATCATGTTGAAAAATTTTACAGTCTTAAATAAAGAACCTTTACAATTGACTTACATCCCAGATCACATATAGATTGCTCTTTCTTATGTTAAAATCGGTTGCACTTTGAAGAGAACAACCGCCAGGATCTCCACCCGTCCGCCGTAAACGAACACGAGATGGCAGCACAGTCGCTAATGCAATTCAAATGGGAGTTACGACGTGACTCCTTATGTAACAACTAGATGGCAGCATAGTAAACCTGACAAAAGTTGTTACCGTCAAAACCTATAACGCCGAGCGATCTGGGTATATATTATGATCTAGGCTTATATTAACCACGAACGAACGTGATTTTCTGAAGAGTGGAATATTTTTTTTAACATGCCGGTAGGTAGAATAAATCTGGCTTATTGCGGTACCGTCTACAGTGATTCCCCAGCAGGTTCTCTTTCCCCTCCACCTTCTCTCTCTGTCTCCTATGTTTATGCTTCTTTCACCCTCGTTGTTGCTCTCGCTTACACGCATGCACACACAAGTGGGCCTTCGTGCACATATCACGTTGTGTAATTAGTCGAAACACATATAGAGAATCTTAAAACTTGTATTTATGTTTAAATATTTGTTTTTTTTTTTTTTTCATTTCTTTTTTTGTTGAACATTTCCGGTTTTCAGTAGGTGCATCTAATGCTCTTTCGTGTCGATAGAGAGGAGCACACTCTACTTGTTGGACAGATGACCATCCTACCGAAATTATATTACGGAAGCAGACTGGGAAGAAAGGTCGTAGCACTTGTAACCCTTAAAAAGAGTAATTAGAATAATAGTAGTTGCCAAATCTAGGGAATCGTGTAGGACTATTAAAAAAAACTACAAATAATGCCCATGGCTTGTCAGTATATTTTTTCATTAATAATCTTCCTCGTATAAATAATCGTGAAGACTTTCTAATTAATTCAACAGTTCATAGCATAAATACGCGTCAAAAAATGACTTTCATACTCCATCGCCAAGTCTATCGTGCTATCAAAAAGGAGTGCGTTATACGGAAGTAACAATTTTTAATAGCCTCCCTATGGATATAAAAACGGAAACTCAAAACATAAGATTATTTAGGGCCAAATTAAAGAAGTAGGCCTATCTACTTTCTCACGATTTCTGTTCTGTAGGTGAATTCATGACATTCAACAACGCTTCATGAATATTTCTGTGTTGCATTAAGTATTGATACTAAAACTTTGTATTATACTAATAGACTATATTGTAAAATTCTTCTGTATATATTTCAACTAAACTGTGACTTTAATTAAGACTTTATGCTAATACTATTAAGATTTTTTTTTTCGTTTGATATGTTTCATATTCTAGCTGTGAAGCAATGTATGAACACCATGGAATGTAAATAAATACAATACAATACAACCCTAGCATTAATCTGGAGAAGTTTGTGAAGCACGAAAAACCTACGTCAGGATAGCCGGTCCCTGGAATCGAACTCTAAACCACCTGAATACAAAGTGGACGTGTTAACCACTATATAACAGTGTTCTGTTATTTGTCCTTTCATAATAATCACCATAATTTCTTCATGTTCGTTCATTCATTCATTCATTCATAGTGTTCTGCGCAAGGGCAGGTCCTTCACTGCAAAACCACCTTTCTCCACTCTTCGCTATATTCCGCCTTCCTCTTAGTCTCTGCACAATCCATATCTCTTAATGTTGCCTATCATCTCATATCTTCTTTTGTTCCGAAATTTTCTCCCGTTCACCATTCCTTCCAATGCATTCTTTAGTAGGCAGTTTCTTCTTAGCCACTGACCTAGCCAAGTTCTTTCTTTTCTGACGAGTTTCAGCATTATTCTTTCTTCACCTACTCTTTCTAGCACAACTTTATTCCTTATTCTGTCTGTTCATTCCACACCCTCCATTTTTTTTCCACATCGACATTTCAAATGCATCCAGTCATTTCTCTTCACTTAGTCGTAATATCCATGTTTCTGTTCCATGCAATGTCATCCTCCATAAAAAGCACTTCATTAGTCTCTATGTACCGTATTAATATTAGCCTATGGAAGTAAAAAAATGCATTCACAGCTTAGAGTTTATGAAGGTACTTACCCTCCTTTGGTATGCTGGTGGCCCTATGGAACTGCACATTCTCAAATACGACAGGAACTTCTGTGTACAGTTGGCCGCACATCAACCCGACTGACTCCCAGACGAGTGCCTGTGTTAGACAAACCAAACATAAACCTATTATATACACATCAAGAATTATAATATGAACAATTATCAGAACAATATTTTTATTAATTCTGCTAGTTGGTTTATATCATGAATGAAATCAAGGATCATTAGAATGAGCATCATAGTATAGTAGTTAAATATAACATTTGGGTTGCATTAAAAAAGTATTGATTATTCAATCTATCTTAAATAAGAAGCAATTAATTAATATCTTTATCTAATGCAGAACAGTATTTCAATCTTTCGGTGTTCCACAGGTCAACTTCAAAGCAATAAATTGAAAAATAATCGTACATATAAGTAGGACTTACAATGTATCCCATAGCAGGGAACAGATTCCTACCATCGATCACATGACCGGACAGATATTCCAACTCCTCGTCTTGTAACGTAACTAGGACAGTTCTCTCTCCAGACTTCACTTTCTCCTGCAATAAGAGCAGGTGACATGTGTATTATTAAATTTACAAAGATGTTAGAAAAAACAAAATTAAAATAAACACTATAATATTGCAATAGTTTTCAATAAATGACATTTTAATGATACATTCGATCATGTTTCTAATATATGCTGTTAAAATTAAAAATTGTTACAAAACTGCTTTCATTCTGAGTTACTTTCCATTCGTTGATAAAACATAGTTAAAAAGTTATTTAATTAACAACATAATAAATTATTATTAATTTGGCTTCTTGGCTAATATAGGCCTAACATACAGTGATCTAGGCTACTTTGGGTAAACGAAAATGAATAAGCACATGCATACATAGGCTTATTCGACACATTCACAAATTTAAGACAAAAATAATTGATAATCATATTCTTCATTGTAAGTTAATGGTATCTTCAACTAGATCACTTCATACTGGAGTCCAGGCTATTACCACAGTCTAATATATACAGTCACGAAGCTTGAGTTTATGAGGGTAATAGAAACAATAGACTATGCAGGTGCTACTTCGCATTGTCTGTAATGAGGCGATAGTAGCGATTCTAGTGGTTAGTAACTATCCATGGATGCATATTTACTACGTACTGAGCTTCGGACTGTATATAGCTACTAGACTGTGCTATTACCGTAAGTAGGTCTAAATGGTATCAGGATGAACAATATCCAAAGGTATAAAAAAGGTGACTTTGTGTAGTTCTCAGTTTGTTTTTTGGTAATGGAATGAAGTGGAGTTTTCCATTGCTAATGACAAAAATATTAAATATAATATTCACGACGTTTCGAAGATTAGTTCTATCTTCATCATCAGGCGAAAAGGAAGCCTACTCGTTGAGATCGTTACATACAGCTGCCTGTATGACTAAACAGTGATTGTCAGGAAGAAGAAACCTCAGTTTGTTGTCTCAAAACCAGATGCTTTTCGGTATTGGAAGTTCACATGCATAATTACTGCATTCTAAAATGATGCAGAACAGAGATAACAGACTTTAACTCATCGCGCTACAGCATAAATGCAACATTGTCCTGCGGTTTCGAAATTGTTTACGGAGCTCGGCCAAGATCACCAACTGGCGCATGCGCTTGATCAGGGTATCAGAATTCTATTTACGAAATAGCAAACCTTCTATGTTCAAGTTAAATACCTGCATCTTGTATGATGTGACATACCAGTCTTCTGAATGTTCCCATCGGATAAGAGGTGAAATCATTGGTGTGCCCCTACTCACTGGATATTGCACAGGCGGGTACAAGTTTGCCAACTTTGGCTGCAGACCAAGTTCAAACAACCTGCCACAAGGAGAACAATCCCACAAAATCAAACAATGAACGAGCCAGAGTGCAGTGTGTTGAGATAATTACGCCATAGAGCTCGAGAGGAAATGTTTCTATGCTGCACTGGGGAGAGGAAACAACATTTTCATAAGTGAAATATTGTAAAAATATTGTTCATCTTGAATCATTTTGAAGGCGATTTGTTCTAAAATTTTAGTTAGGACCAATTCAGTGAATCACAAGAACATGATAAAATTTGCGAATTCCTTTTAAGGAGAAAAGTTCCAGATATAGTTTGGAACTATTTTTTTTTTCAACTGCTTATCCACGCTTTCCAATGTAACTTACAGTTTATGAAAATTAGTTGTAACGTCATATCCTAGTGCTAATAGTCTTTGTGAGATATTTTATGCTTCATTTAAAATTAGTATTTTGACAATAACTGAATAGTTAGAATTGCAGTTTTACAATAAACTAGTCTATCTTTAAAACCTGGGAAGTTCAAAATATAATTTTACATCCAACATAAACGGTGATGAATAATTATTGTTCTCATATCCCCTGCCATTTATCTACTCTTCATCAATAATTCACTATCATTCATCATTCCTATCGTGGCCTATCATTATCTCTGGATACAAAAATGTACGACACTTTTAAAGAAGAAGGGCACTATTGTTATTTTACGATTACTGTAACATTATGTTAGAACATCCGGACACTATATCGGGAATTAGAGCATCTTGCAAATTAATTTGAAAGAACACAATGAAACATCGTGAACTGGGGTGATAATTTGCTCAGGACATGTAGCAGTGACCAGGAAGGACGAATATCTCGATAGTTTAAATATTGAGTTCAGTTTAACAATAAATGCATTAAAACTAATTGTTTTTCACATTTCTAGCTGCAATTGGTACGTACTTTCCGAGAGCAACGAGGAGGAACTCTGTGCAGTCAGGATGTCCTCTCTGCGTGAGGGCGATGTTGGTGATGGTCTTGGCTAGAGATCTGTGCAGAATGGCCTGCAGCAGACCGTGTGGTGCTATTTCTATTGTGATGGCGTTGGCAGGGATGTGACGCGATGCCTCTTGGAACAGCACTGGGCTCAGCAAGTTATTGGTGTGGTACTCAGCTGATGAGTGTGTTGCCAGTGGAGTATTCCAAGCACTCTGTGGTACTGAGGAGCTCACCCACTTGGAAGACCGCAGCTTTGGTCTTGGTATTATCTGCAACACGCAAGGAAATGCATCTCTACGACCTAGAATTCGTTCATTGTATACTTCGAGTGTATGCATAAGCAATACAAAACAGAAGTATTTCAAACTATAAACAGAAAGACGTTAAAAATCACATATAGTATTTCCTGTGCTAAACAATCCTTGCACAGTTTCACGAAAACGCACCTGCTTCAGGTACTTGAGGAGAGCAGGTCCCGCATTGGTAATGTAGCGACTGTGGTATGCGATATTGGCACAATTCACTTCCCTAGCAAATATACCTTGTTGTTTCAGTGCCAACACAAATTTCCTCATCGAGTCTGCTGGTCCAGAAAGTGTGCAAAATTCTGGTCCGTTGTGACAAGCCACTTCAATGTCAGGTGGACATAGTTTCCTGGCTTGCTCTGCACCAAGACCTATTAAGTAAAAATAACGTAGGATATGATTCATTATCATTGTTTGACTTAGATTTAAATTCCTGACTGCTTCATTTATTACAGATTTGGAACCTATGCAAATAATTTGGCTATGCTGCTCTCCCTTTTAGTGGAGTCTCTACTCGGTGAATGTTCAAATAGAATTTCTTCCCTTAATTGCATATTAATGTTACGTTCTGCTTCCCGCCTTTATGTAAACATAATATATATATATATATATATATATATATATTTTTTTTTCAATCAAAACGGTGTAAGTGTCATACGGCAGTAAAGAAAGTAATTTAGCTCTAAGGAGTTGAAAATGCAAACACGCGATTTAGTACGCCTCCCACTATGGTATGCCTATCACCCCTCACCACTCGCAGACTGATTCCAAGTTATCTATCAACGAGGCGCCGAGGCCTCAGTGCGTAGAAAGTCGCTCTACATTAGTGACGATTAATTGATATTGACTGGCGGGAAAGGCCGAAAATATTTAATCACATGGTATATGGTTAATTAATTTTTTATTGGATCAACTTATTGACTTCGTTATTAGTTTAATTCTGCATGTACTGTCCAGTTCTCTGGTCGGAGTAAATATTCTCCTTAATATAATCTTTCTTTCGAGTAGTAACAGTTGTTTCTATTTCTCTTATTACTTTATGACCCAAGTTTCACTGGATTATGTTAGTATAGGTCTTGCAATTGTATAATACAGTTTTAATTTAGCCTTCTTGGAGATTAATTTGCTTTTAAATAGCATCTAGTTAGCACACTATGTTTTGTTGTCAATTACAATTCTTTCTTTTATTTCATAGGCTAATAAGTTTTCAAAATTTACAACAGATCTCAAATTCATGGGGCTACGTATATAATTCAACTAGTTCAAAATGTAAATTCATAATACGATCTCAAAATATATAGGGCTACGTAGGCCTACATAATTCAACTAGTTCAAAATGTAAAATCTTAATATCTATTCCTGTTAAATTATTATTGCTTTCTTTTTTTGCATCTCAAATATTTAGTCTTCTAGCCATTAACTTTAGTCTAAATTGTACTGATTTCAGTTTCTACAGTATTTCTATGATGATTTCTTGAATTTATGTGTTATTAATATTCAATCAAAATCTGGTGACTAACGTGAAGTTCAGAGTTGTAATTCGCTTTCTTATTCAAGAAGAGAAATAGGAATGTCCAATAATATAACATGCACATAGAAGTCTCACCTACTGCGGCCATCAAACCCTTGACTAGCTTAGTTTCCACAGAGGCAAGGCCACGATAGTAAGCTGCTAACACCATTTGCTCAGCTGTGAAGCAGCCATCCGCGTAGCTGCATCCAAGTTCCCCCACAGAGTGGCCCACGTAACCGTCTGCTGTAATGTCCAATGCTCTCAAGATGTCTACCAGCCCCACCTGCAAAATATTTTTTCTTCGCTAAGGCACTCTCCACATTGCATTTATTTTCAAGACTGCTGAAATTAGCAATGACGTTTCTAGGCGTGTCTACGGTTAAAGGTAGGGTGACCAAATTCACATCGATACAAAAGAGGACACAAAGCTTCAAAAAGGAGGACATTGTTCGAAAAGAGAGGGCAAAAAATATTACGTATTTAGATTTATTTATTTTTACTTGGTTATTTAACTACACTTTATCAACTATTGGGTTATTTAGCATCGATGAGATTGGTGATAGCGAGATGAGGCCCAGGATTCGTCATAGATTACCTGACATTTGCCTTACGGTTGGAAAAAACCCAACGAAGTAATCAACCCAAGCGGAGGTCGAACCCGCGCCTTAGCCGACTGAGCTACGCCGGTGGCTATTTAGATTTAGACTTAGGCCTATATTGTCCTTTAAATTACATGAATATCTATTTTATTACAAAATATTTACAGTGCAGATTTAGGCTTATAGCGTACTTAAAAGTATGTCAATATCTATTTCATTACAAAATAATTATGATAAAACTTAATAATAATAATAATAATAATAATAATAATAATAATAATAATAATAATAATAATAATGATTTTTCAGTTAGCTATATATGAACGTCAAATTAAAGTGGACAAAAAGAGTATATTCCGTCGATGCTGCTGCACTCTATAGGCAAATTACTTGAAAAAGACGTCAAATCAGATAACTTCAAAATATCAGGCATACAAGTTACGAAAAGGAGATATTTCTCGATTTTTTAAAAATCCGCCCGGACCCCAGACAAAAGCCTAGAAAGGGGGACATGTCTGGACAAAAGAGGACGTCTGGTCACCCTAGTTACAGTGACTGAGCTTGACTGGCTAACCCTTTAACGTACTTGGTTAATGTCATGGTTACTTTTCGACTTTTCTCCCTTACAAAATTTATTTAAGCCTCTTAAGTGGTACAGAGAGACCGATGTGAGAAAGATGAGCTTTTGGCTAAGAGCTCACATAAATTTTAAGTCCCAAGTGCCCTTGCAAGGACACGCACCCGTGTACCATTTCGATTATTTTCACTTCTTTTTCCCAGACTGATTGATTGATTGACTGATTGATTGATTGATTGATTGATTGATTGATTCAGCATGTACAAACAGTCGGCCACAGTTTCAAATACACAGTGTGGATTAATAGTACCGGTAGTGATAGTGGTAGTGATGGCAGTGGCGTATACTGGTTAAAGGGTTTGGGCTACCGCTGACCCTATTATTACACAAAATATATCTAACAATTACTTTAATTTTAATTACTATGGTAAAACTAATAATACAAAATTATTACATTATGTTATATTATAAACTTTTTCTTTTGTAATTTCCTTGGGCTACCGCCGGTAGCCCGCAAAATACGCCCCTGAGTGATGGTGGTGGTGGTGGTGGTGGTGGTAGTATTAGTAGTAGTAATAGTAGTAGTCGGGGTAGTAGTAACAGTAGTAGTCCGAGCGTCAACTGTGAAACCGCACCGTATGAGGAAGTGGGGAGCGGGGGAACGTGACTCAGCAAGTCTACTGGGTTCCTCGCCGCATTCCTGCGGCGGCTTCTTCAGAGCTGAGCTCAAACACTAGTAGTATTTAGTAGTAGTCAGTGGCGTATACTGGTTAAAGGGTTTGGGCTACCACTGACCCTATTATTACACAAAATATATTTTTAAATCCCTATAATAAAATTCCTTACATATTTATGTGAATTCCAGACGTCTTGATTGGGACGAAAATACGTTGATGACTTCGTCCTTGAAATTACAGTTGGGCCACTTGCAAAGTTTCTGTAGAAATGACTTTTCAATGGATATTAGTGCCAAGCCTGATAAACGTTCTTGTGTATGAGTTGATTACAGTAGGATTTTATTCTCTTCAACGCAGAAAATGTTCTTTCTACCGATGCTGACGTAGCTGGTATTGTCACAATTAATGTTGCCAATTTAAGGACTTCAGGAATAACTTGGTTCAGCTGGTTTTCATATATGGCAGATAATATTTCATGGATAGGTTTGTTCGAAAAATCAAAGACTTCTGCTGAATATATTACACTTAATTCATTTTTCAAACGTACTTGATCAAAGTGACTGTTATAGGACTGAAATAATTTGTTTAGTGCCTCATTCGGGAAGTTTTCTCTATAAGCAGAAAATGCAGCTAAACCCGACAGTGTTTTGAAAAAATGCGGCATTCTGGAATGGATGAAGTAGTTTGTTGCAAAACTAAATTGAGAACATGGCTGTAACAATGGACAAATAGTGCTTGAGGATACTTTTCTTGAACTTTTGTTTTTAAGCCATTAATATTTCCCGCCATAACTGAAGCACCATCGTATGTCTGTGCAATTAACTTATTGCCGACATTATATTCTGCTATAACACCTTCCACATGCTGAAACAAAGCAGCAGCAGTTTCGTCCGAACTGACATTTGTGAATCCTATAAACCGTTCTTGAACATTGGCAGTACTGTACGTATCTTAAAACAGTGGACAATTGACTCTGATTAGAGCAGTAACTTGTTTCATCAACAACAATGACCACAAAAGTTTTTATGTTCTTTATCATAACCCCACTTATAGCAAATATTAAGTCATTCTGAATTGCGAGAGAAGTACCACGAAATACTGTTGAACTCTCAAGATGATTGGCCAGTAAATGGTCAAATTCACTTAAGGAACTTAAATATTCAATATAATTTCCTATATTGTCCGATTCCACACTCTCGTTATGACCCCGAAAAGCCAATTCTTGTTTTCCTAGAAAGCAGACTGCGTTAATAAGATGCAGTAAAATCTCCCGATTTTTTTTTTCACAAGAGCATTGTGTTGGTTGATGTGTAGAGCTTTTCGCTTATCTAGCTGTAAATCAATTCTTGTCTTCCCAAAGTTTGCAAAGTTCATGCTACTACAAATATGAGCTTTTGATTTGTCGTATTCTAGGACTGCCGTTCGAAGGGAGTTCATATTAGAAAACCCCTCTTTTGACCACACATTAGTTTCGCGGCTAAATAACAAACATGGCCAGCAAAATAGTTTAGACAGTTTAGAAGTACCACACAACCAATTCCACTTACCATATGATGTTGAAGTGAAATGGCGTGTGTACTCTCGCTGTTTTTCTTTTACGTCCATGGACAAATTTAACTCAGGAGTTGGTCTTTCCATTTTCACAATTTCAACTTTCTCGTTGTTATGTACGACGGTTAAAAGGCACTTTTAATAAACCTTCTATTACACAGTCATTTTCAACACAAACTTCTCCAGAAACTTGTTCTGCCATATTTTTCACAATATCACTTAATTGGGAAATTAAAAACTTAATAATTCACAATTAATATAACTCTTAGACACTCGAACAAATCACAGATTTAAAATAATGCACTGCAAGAACACAATCACATTCAATTGCTAGCGTACTAAGCGTATTGCTGCTTCGCGCCTGCGAAGAAACCGATCACGAGAGCGGCAACTCGCCCGCCTACAGTGCACGATGGAAACAGGAGGGAGCGGGGGGGACGGGCAGTTGTGCGAAGGACAGCGTGAGCGAAACGGTCACAGGCTACCTCACGTAGCAAGCGGTTTCTCCAGCGATGCCGCCTTGACAACTTGCTTCTTTTCGAGAGCAGAGGGCGCATATAAATCTAACAATTACTTTAATTTTAATTACTGTGGTAAAACTAATAATACAAAATTATTACATTATGTTATATTATAAACTTTTTCTTTTGTAATTTCCTTGGGCTACCGCCGGTAGCCCCGGTAGTCCGCAAAATACGCCCCTGGTAGTAGTATTTCACTTAATGGCACTCTGAGTTGAAGTGGTTTCTCAGCATCGAAATCCAACTTGAGCAACAAATAGTCGACAAGTTTTAACTGGAGCCCTTTATTTGAGACAGTACTCTTTTAAGTGTCATAAATATAGTATGCCACTGAACCACCCGATTCAATATCCTTGCAGAGGAAGCCATGTCAGGATTTTATTGCCCTCGGCCAGGTATAATCCAGAACCTTCGGATCCAACGGCTAACTGGATTACCAATTAGACTCCCAGTGTGTAGACCCAGTCAAACCAGCCTAATGATATGAAATGAAGTACAAGATGATGCCAACATAGTGCTACCACTACAAATTATGAAACGACAATAAAAGTCTCTCGTTTCCATGTACGGCACCATCTATTATATACAAAAGTATAAAACAGAATTTTCAGATAGACGTTCATCCGTAAGTGTGCGGCTGCGCGTGGCGGCTGGATCACGCTGTTTGCCGGCAGAGTAGGATATTCATAGCCCTTAAGTCAAGCGCAAAGATAATATTAATTTTTTAAATTATAGCGACAGGAAAACTGCTAACACAACGAATACTTATCCAAGCACAAATGACCTGAAACCAAAGGATTCATAGTGGAAATATAGGCCTACTGTTGCAGCTGTAGTTCTGGTTAAGAACAAAACGGCTCTAACGGTGTGTGGCTCATAAAAACTATTTAATTTCTAATTTCAGTTTTAATCGTTTATTTATTATCATCACTACGTAGCATGTTGTCATGGACCTTGAAAAGCAGTGATTTAGTCCATGAAACTATGATGACGATAATGATGATGATGTGGTGGTGGTTCTAATACGTGCAGTTATAAATGATACCAGTACATACAGTAAACAGGCCTATTTAATTCAGTTCGTCAGACTTTGTGTATTAACTAATCAAACACTTAATGTAACATTTTTTTATATAAACAGACCTAATCATAATATTGTCAGAACATTTCGCGTATTATTTGTTTCAACTTACCTGACATGCCGCAATGCCTACGAAGCAGTTGACTATATTGTCAAATATCTTAGGATCGTCAGTTGTAATAATGTTGAACAAATCCACACCGTAAGGTTCCAGAACGCTCTGGCACTTCTCAATAGCTGCAGCAAATACAGGGATGTTGAGGAGAGACTTGCCCATGCCAGTCCACTGGGATCCCATTCCCGTGAACACAAACCAGACTGGCCGTTTACTGCCTGTGTAATACTGGAAATCAAAGCACCATTCAAAATCCTAATATTACAGGTCTGAGCTTTAACATTTCGAACAATGAGCATAAAATTCATTAATCACATCGTCTTAGGTTCATAGCATTCACGGAATTAAATCAAAAGTCATCAGATGTGGTAGAATTAACATGCTTTCTATTAGATATGAGGTTTGTGGGTTCATGTACAGCACAGAGTGATTTCTTCGAATTGTTTCCTTGAGAAAGGATTTGAGCTATAAGGTGTTACATGACAGGCTCTTCGCGCGTAAAGCGTTCCCTGAAGACAGGCAAAATTTAATGGCAGGATTTTCTTCTTTTGTACACCGTGCTCAATCTAATTTTATCAGGTGTAATAAGTTACTATTTTCGTTGCCCACATATCAGAAATGAAATTCTTCAAATCATCTACCCAGTAGGCACTACAAAACGAGACGAAACTCTTTAGGAAATAAGTAGATATCCAAACAACATTTAACGTAGATAATAAAATCACAAATTCTGTCATATATTGAATTATTAACCAAAATTAAAGATAATTCATGCATAAAACACTTTGAAAAATATTCATATAGCGTTCATAAAGTTTTCGGAAATTTAACTAAAAAGAATGAATGATTAAGATAAATGTTTATGTTATGTTATTGTCAAAAATATAGTGCATACATTTTATCCTCCTCTGATTGAGGTTCTGACTGAATGTACAGTCTCCCTGGAAAAGGATGAGACGATTGAATATTCCTAAGTCTCAGATGTAAGACACTGCGCATGATCGGAGACCAGAGCAATGATACACAAGATAACGAACATTGAGTTACTTAAATGCAGGCTATTTGGTTTGTTATTAACATCGTTCCGAAATTCACTTCAAATACTGCAAAAAATATGATAATATTACGTAAATAAAATATAAATATATACGTAAATCGACAATGGACCTTCATGAGTAGATCGACACTCCGCACAGAAAGGAAAGCTTTCGTGTCGTTTCAATAGCTCAGACGCTAAGACTTCTGCCATTTGTGTAGAAGAGTGCGAGTTCGATTCTTAGTCTATATCAACGATTTTTTTGTCTAAATAATGTTGAAATAGCTAAGTAACGTTGAAATAGAGTTTTACAAAGTCCTGAGATTAAGTGTTAATGATCACAGACAATACAAAATTACAAGTTATAATATTATAAACGTTAATCTAGTGAATGCATTTATATACACACATATACAATGTAAATGCATATAAACTGTATATTAAACACTAACAATTAAAATGAAATTAAAAAATATTCCTAAGCCACACAGACAAACTTTTACAAAGGTTTAAGAGTCCTTAGGCTATGTCATTTGCTGAGTAATTATTACAATATTTTATTAGTAGCTTCCCCATATATGTAAGAAATGCACTCGCACAAAACACTTTTTGTTAAAAGTGTGGCTTTGGATTATTTCATTCTCACTCTTTCAGTTGATTTTAACTACTTTATCTACGTGTTTCCAATAGTGTTTAATTTAATGTGCATTCAATTTTATTCGTGTTATGACTGAATGAAAAAGCAATGTTGCAGTTATTGACTAATTACATATATTAATACTAATTATTAAGTGCAACTGTTAAGTAACCAATTGCAGTATCTTTTGCAAAATCTTTAATGCTTAAGTTGTCAATAATATTTCTGTACCATATACTGTAAGACGTTAAAAGAATTTGCAATAGATTTGGAATCCTCTACTTTATAATCACTAATTTTAATGAACAAATATTTTCTTTCTTAGAATATCTACAAGTTTAACTTCAATAATATTCCGAATAGCTTTAATTGCATTATCTGAATTTTGTACTTTTCTATTCAAACGTATTCTATTTCCCTCTTCCATAATAGATTATCTCTCGGAACTTTTCCGTAAAAGGACATTTTAGTGACAATCTCGTGACATCCATGCCGGATTGACTTAGAGCTATAATAGAAGCTGATGGCATGTGGACATGATTTTAAGTTAACAGGTCTCTTTTTGTTTCTTATGATTATTGTTTGAGGAAGAATACTTTTAACTCCCAAGTAAGATTTTTGACGAGGTTCAGCCCACTTGTAAGACCCAGAAATTGGGCATAAATTATTCCATATTTTTCGACAAATTAGACAGTCGAGGAACTCTGAAGAAATTAATTACACCTCAATAAAAAAATAGTTTTACCTGGGATCGAACACGAGACGTTTCGGTTATATAGTGGAACCGACACGCTACTATATGAGCTACCGAAACAAGACAGTAACAGCAGCAGTCCAGAATGTAGATCCCACAGAAGGCGTTTGCCATTCGATACAGAGAAGCAATGATATTTTGTGACTCGAGCTATGTTGTGAAATCGTGGCCTTAAATGGCTATCTTCTTCGTGATTCTTATTCTGGCCCTTGTCCTTGTTGTGGTCCTTATAACAATTCTTGTTGTATATGTCATGGTACTTATTGTTACGTCGAACTGTAGAACTTTAACTTCCGACGACCAAGAGTCGTCTCATTCCTTTTAAGGGTAACTGTACATCTATTACCAGGCAGTACATCTCACTTGATGTGTGTCAGAGGAAGAACAATTGTTTATCTGATTAGTGTAATATGTTGCTAGTCGGCGATGTATGCAATGAAGGGGGAAAGGAACTGGCCACCCTACCCCAGTTGCCTCATAATTGGTGCCTTGTTGGTATCACTTGTGAGGTTAAGGCTGGTATTCATAGTCGACACTATATATCACCACTTTGCAAAGTGACACTTTTGACGAAAGTGGCTCTTTCATAGTAGTGGTATTCATAGACGATTGAAGAAGTGCACTTCACAAGTGTCACTTTACGCCAGCGAAGTGTAGAGTTACAATTTGGTTGGTAACAAAAGTCCCACAATACCTTTCAAAACAAGTGAACAAACGATAACAAATTAATGACATACCTACAAATTACAATGCTTGTGATTTGAATTGGGAGTCTAATTGATCTCGCGAGAAAGAATATATATATAAAGTTGTTTTATTTCGGTTTATAGTTTTTTTTGCCGATAGTTTAGGTTATTTCAGTCAGTTCAGATATACAACATTTTATTAAATAGTTAGTGATACTGCTGGTGAAATTAGGTTAGGTTTTGTACAGTACATAGCTCGTACATTAATTTATATAGTTAGATTAGGTTTTGAAAATATCTTTTTCATTGATTTATGTCGCTAAGATAGATTTTGTATGTATCCATTCCACTGATTTATATAGTTCGGTTACATTTTGTACATATCTTCTATTAGTTTATATAGTTAGGTTAAGTTGGACTGAGTAGTTTTGTGTGTGTGTGTGTGTGTGTGTGTGTGTGTATATATATATATATATGTATATGTATGTATATATATATAATTAAATTTATAGACTATATATATAATTAAATTTATATCGTTAGGTAGGGTTAGTACGTATCTGCTTCATTGATATATCGTGTTATTTCCTTTATTTTCATTTTTGTCTTTTTCTTGAATAGTGAATAGAAGTAAAAAAAGAATGAAATAAACACATTACTACTGCTATTATTATTATTATTATTATTATTATTATTATTATTATTATTATTATTATTATTATTACTATTTTCTCTCTCTCGTTTCCATTATTGCCTGCTCTTCAGGAATATTTTGAATGCCAAATGTTTCTACAATGCAAAACAAAATAGGCCTAATAGTATGAGATCTCTTTTCATGGTGAGGTTACGACTGCACATGAACTAGAGACAGTAGATGTATTGCTTACCGGCGTGAAAATATATATTACCGGTATCAAAACAGTAATGATTATATCAACATCAAGATAAATCTTATCTCAAAATACAGGTAGTCAACAAAAATCAAAATCATTTAAAACCCAATATAATTATGGAATCTGCTTAGAAGGCAGGCACTTGAGATCTCTCAATGCTAATTTATAGTAATGCCTACATTAGATTGAAGTTAGTTTAATATTATTTTAAGTTAAAAAATTCGTTTGAGTAATAAAAAATAGGTTACATAGGCATATCTACCTACATATAACTTCATCGAATTGAGGTTATAAATATACGAATGTTACTACAGAAATACCTGAACTATAATATTATACATATATTAATGTATGGTACATATCTGTAGCATAGAATTTTAATGCAGTCAATAACTATATTATTGGAGGCACTGGCAAACCTCTATTATTCGTTTTTGTCAACCAGTCATCGAAAATATAAGCAGTCTCAATAAGTTTCTTTATCAAATCGGAACTGTTTTTTTTAATTCTATATCATTATAAAATTCCACGGGATTGTCTTTAGGCCTATCTCTAATGTAGCGCTTTTTACATTGTCCACTAATAAAATTGTGCCATCTCTTCCGCACGTTCTAATAAATAATTCGATAACTTCCAAGACGTCCGCCATTTTTCTACAAAGTGACACTTTCGGCTCAAAGTGTGGTCGGAAGTACACTTTCATCCAAAGTGTTCCTTTGCACCAAAGTTTCGACTGTGCAACGGAAAAGTGATACTTTGCGTCTTCCAAAGGACACTTTAATCGAAAGTGTCGACTATGAATACCAGCCTAAGACTTGACTTCGGACAGTTGACTAAACTACAACGTTTTATCTTTCCACGCTCGCATGTACACTGCTGCGCTGTACACTACCGTATCCACTCTACATCCGCGAGAATGGAAAGATAAAATGTATGCAATATGGGCCTAATTTCTTTCGTAGCACGACAGCCCATGAAGGGCAAGGACAACTAGGGGACTGCTGGCATTACGTCCGCATGCCTCAAAAGAGATGAACGATCATTCATTAAGTACGGAATAACGTAGGATCAGCACGATGATCCCCAGCCGTTATAGCTGGCTTTTGAAATAAAATTTCGCTACTCACTGTAGCCCCTCAAATTCATCACGATGCTGTGTGGATATTTGATAGAGAAAATTTCTTCTTCCATGAGGAAACGAATCAGCACTCATTCCCTATCGCTAGTTAAATTAATTATGCCTTAGACCACGAAGATATGGTGCGGTGCTCTAAAAAATGTAAGGAAGTGAATATCAACAGAATACAAGCGATAAAATTCTTATCGAACGATATGCTAGGCAGTGAATATTGATCATAAATGGGCTATTTTTTAGTCTTCTATTAATATGACACAATAATTCTGTTACCAGTAAATTTGTAATTACATTGAATGTTTTTAATAACTAATAATATTATGAAAATGAGAATTAATTAAACAAGGGTGGAGAAAAATATTTATTCTTTACAATATTTCACTGAATTATTAAAAATAAACATGAAAAAGTGACTAATGCGTCATCAAAATTTGTAGTAACTACACGGAATGACTGATCTCACTGCAGGTAAGTACCACTATGAAGGAAACGGAATTTCAGTATAGGAGAGACGGATGAAGTAGACTAAAATTTAGTTTTCATCGTATCATTTCCTTACCTGTATATTTCGCAGTTTTCTGTCGTTTTGTGTAAGAAGTGTGTATCCACGATAGATGTGGCCAGCTATTTCTTCAGACTGGAGATCGTGCATCAAGGACACAAATTCTGCATCCACTGGTCGACTCTCAAACTAGACAAACAGAATTGAGACGTCATTATTTTGTGTATTGAATGGACATAAGGTTCCTACGGTCGGTTATTTTATATCACTATCAAATTGAGAACTAAATTCGATCACGAAAAAAAAAAATGTGAAATTATAATAGGCGAATGAGCGATGGGGTTCATTTCCATTGAGCACATAATTTTCTCTGTCTATTATGTATTCTAAATGTATCTCTTCATATAATTATTTAATCAATACTGAATATCCTCATTAGTCATTTGGTCATAAATCTCTGCAAACCATCTTATTATTTTCTAATATATTCCAATTCAATTTAACCAATTTTTATTCCAGTCCATTCAACTCTTTTTTGTTGCTATTCTACCTCATTCCTATCCTATTTCTTCAACTCATGTTTTCAGTGGCGGCTTCTGAAGTTAAGTCAAGAAAGAGCTCAGTTACAAGAATTACATTTAAAGTAAAAAAGTTAGAATTTGAGAACGGAAATTATAGTCTACATAGTGAGAACACGTAGGCCTACTTAACTTATTTGAAACTCCCGAGACAAGTAAAATCAAAAGAATTTTTTTTTTTTTTCAGAGAAAGGTCAACGTGCCAGAACCCCCACCCAACTGTACGTTTGGCTCAATTATGTGGTCAGATGTGAAACTTCAAGTTTTAATTAACTGCATAGAGAAAGAGATTAGTAAATAGATGTCTCACATTTATGTCCATTCGAAGGTTCAACGAAGTCATTGAAGCTCAAAATTCCCTCGAGAGCATCAATTTTTGTTCCCATGTTGTACAGAGCGGTCTGTGACATTCTCTACGGCACTCGGAGACAAACGGGCTCGGCGTCAGCGCTTGTCATTCCCGGTGAACGGGGTCCGCTACAGTCTTTCTCTCTCTGTTCCTGCCTTCTCTCTCATGCTCTCAAGGACACAGTACATGGTCACATCACAGTCTAATATATACAGTCACTTTCTTTTTTTAGTAGGTTATTTTACGACGCTTTATCAACATCTTAGGTTATTTAGCGTCTGAATGAGTTGAAGGTGATAATGCCGGTGAAATGAGTCCGGGCTCCAGCATCGAAAGTTACCCAGCATTTGTTCATATTGGGTTGAGGGAAAACCCCAGAGAAAACCTCAACCAGGTAACTTGCCTCGACAGGAAATCGAACCCGGATCACGTGGTTTCGCGGCCAGACGAGCTAACGTTACTCCACAGGTGTGGACTATACAGTCACGAAGCTTGAGTTGTGAGGGTGCTAGGAATAATAGACTGTACTGGTACTATTTCGCATTGTCTGTAATGAGGCGATATTAGCGATCCTAGTGGTTAGCAACTATCTATGGATGTATATTTACTACGTATTGAGCTTCGTGACTATATATACTAGACTGTGGTCACATTGCCTATGAACTCTGTTGACGTTTGTATTGATGTACGTATATCTTAGTTGAAGATTGAATATGGTGGCTTAATATGGCACCACAAAAGTTTGCATTACAACAAAGAATTTATCTTGTCGAGTGTTACTTGATAACGAAGAATTATGGAACAGTGTGACGACGTTTTGCAACGCAATTTCCTGGTGTTCCCGTTTCACATAGGATGACTATATTAAACCTCGTAAAAAAGTTTAGATAAATAGGGTCAGTTCTGAATAAACGTGGAAAGAGAAACCCAGGTGTACTTACCGAGGAAAAACTCGATGAGATAGAAGAAAAGTTATAACATTCTCCTCGAAAATCTATCTGCCGTCTCTCACAAGAAACTGGTTCTTCGAAAACCAAATTTAGAGCCACTAAAATTCTTAAAATTAAGCCCTTCAGAGTGAGAATAGTGCATGAATTACAGCCTAGAGATAATGTGAGTCGTGTGAATTTTTGTAATTGAAGAGTCCACTGCAAGAATGATGAATGTCATTTGGAATACATTTTGCAGGAGAAGCAATTGAAAGTTTGAAATGCTTAGCGCTCAAAGCTCAACTGTGATTTTCCGATCATTACTGGACAATGACTATCGGTTTTAATGCCATATAACTCTGTATGTACATTCTATATGTCTTAAGCTATGCATTGACAGTCTTGGTTCATTTTCGGCAAGAAAGTGACATCCATCATTCTTGCAGTGGACTCTTCAATTGGGTTTTACAAAGTGTTGCCGATGGCGTTGTGAATCCTACAGTAATTATTTTCACAGATTAAACATGGTTTCACTTACATGGCCATGTTATAACGCAAAACAATAGATACTGGAGTACAGAAAATCCTCCACTCATTCATGAAACTCCTTTACACGATCAGAAGGTTGGCATATCTATGGTGTGCTATAACTACACATAGGATTACAGACCCTATATATTTTGACGATATAATCAATGGAGACAGATACAGAACATAAATACTCAACCCATTTTTGAGCAGTTAACCGATATCGTGTGTCAGAGTGCTTATTTCCTGCAGGATTCAGCAATTGCCCATACAGCAGCCGAAACATTGAATTTCATAAGTGAAATATTCGAGGACAGGGTTATTAGTAGAGGATTATGGCCCTCTAGGTCCCCCGATTTGTCAGCCTGCGATTTTTATTTATGGGAAAATCTAAAAAATTGAAGTATACAAAGAAAATCCGCACACAATTCGTGAGTTAAAAGACAGTATTGTACGAGAAATCGGGAGAATTACAAAAGAACTTGCACGAGAAAATATCAATTTCCTTCGGAGATGTCAAGAATGTGTTGCAGCAGAGGGACATCATTTTCAACACCTTCTGTAGTCAAGGTTAGTAAACAATATGAATACCGTAATTCTAATAGCCAATTCTAGCGGCTGTAGCGGACCCCGTTCACCGGGAATGACATGCGCTGACGCCGGGCCCGCTTGCCCGCTTGCCCGCTTGCCGCCGAGTGCCGTAGAGAATGGCATTGACCGTTCTATAGTTCTATTTCTCTCTTCTTCTATTCTTGCTCTTTTACTGTTAGAATATGTGACAACTGTCTATCCAGCACCTCATTTTCTTCATATTGCGCTCTTTGGTATTAATGTGAACATAGATTTATACTGTACGCGAAACTTATCTGGGCAGCTAAAAGAGAGTGGCGCGGGGTGTAGAGGGATCGCTTCTAGAGGTAGCGGGGCAGGAGAGGGAAGGATGGTCTACGAGGCGGGTAAAATACATTTGCTTGCTTAGTATTATCTGTACTTACAGTAATTTTGCGTTCTGTGAAGACATATTTATGCAATGGCCGGTAGTAATACGAGATGCAACAAGGTTATACGCACCTTCTATACTCGAGGTTGCCGGTTCGATCCCAGCCGAGGTCGATGGCATTTAAGTGTGTGTAAATGCGACAAGCTCATGTCAGTAGATTCACTGGCATGTAAAAGAACTCCTGCGGGACAAAATTCCTGCTCACCGGCGACGCTGATATAACCTCTGCAGTTGCGAGCGTCGTTAAATAAACCATAATTTAATTTTAATTTAGCATACACAACAAGGAGAGGGAGATAATAAAGTCAGTGGTTGTTTGTTGCGATCAAGAGGCAAAAGAGAAATGTCTTACTTACTTACGACTTTTAAGAAACCCGGAGGTTCATTGTCGCCCTCACATAAGCCCGCCATCGGTCCCTATCCTGAGCAAGATTAATCCAGTCTCTACAGTAATCATATCCCACCTCCTTCAAATCCATTTTAATATTACTCTCCCATCTATGTCTCGGCTTCCCCAAAGGTCTTTTTCCCTCCAGCATCCCAACTAACAGTCTATATACATTTCTGGATTCGCCCATACGTGCTACATACCCTGCCCATCTCAAACGTCTGGATTTAATGTTTCTAATTATGTCAGGTGAAGAATAAAATGCGTCTAGTTCTGCGTTGTGTAACTTTCTCTACTCTCCTGTAACTTCACCCCTGTTAGCCCCAAATATTTTCCTAAGCACCTTATTCTCAAACACCCTTAATCTCTGTTTCTCTCTCAAAGTGAGATTCCAAGTTCACAACCATACAGAACAACCAATACTGTTTTATAAATTCTGACTTTCAGATTTTTTGAGAGCTGACTGAATGACAAAAGCTTCTCAACCTAATAATAGCAGGCATTTCCCCTATTTATTCTGCGTTTAATTTCCTCCGAGTGACATTTACATTTGTTGCTGTTGCTGTATTTGAATTTTTCCACCTCTTGAACGGATAAATTTCCAATTTTTATATTTCCATTTCGTACTATATTCTAGTCACGAGACATAATCATATACTTTGTCTTTTCTGGATTTATTTCGAAACGTATCTCTTTACTTGCTTGAAGTGTTTTTCCTAATCATTTATGGATTTTATAATACGTCTAGACGACACCAGCAGTGATGACTGTGGTGATGATGATGATGATGATGATGATGATAATGAAGAAGGGAAGAGGAGGAGGAGGAAGAAGAAGAATATTGATAATGACTGTATGTGAAAGCGAACTTTTTGGAAACCCAACAACTACAGACCTGTGCTTCTACTTGAAAGACTTTATGTATCGCTTACCATCAGTAGCTCACGGCCAAATACGAATATTGTAATAATTGGAGTTGTGATCATACTGTATAGCACACAGAAGAAGAAAAATGTAATTTATTTATGTGTGTTATTTTGTGAAACCATATACTTTCACCTACCATATCCAATGGAATGCACTGAAATTAAATACCGAATGATGTTTTTGTAACTGTACGTACAACTGCTGCAGCGACGTCAGGTAGCCGGCAGATAGCTACGAGGCAGCGAGAGAGCACTAGGGAACCCAGGTGCCTAGATAAGTTGCGCGAACAATAGCTTCAATGATTTTAGGTACAACACGTCTCGGTTAAAATTTTTCTTTATCACTTCAAGACATTGTGGTGTAACATTGACGTCCGTTGACGTTATGAGAAAGTCACTGTGAAGATTTCTAGGCATCAGAATGAAATAAGGCATCGGCGTAGCTCTGGAGTAAGGAGCTAGACTCGGGATCCGAGCTCGCCGGGCATGGCTTCGAATCATCCTTGGCTGAATTAGCTGATTGAGTTTTTGAGAGTTTTTCCGCAGCTGTAAGACAAAAGTCATGTGATCTCATGGCTAATCCTTGGTCTCATCCCGCCAAGCACTACTTCGCTGTCACCAATTCCATCGGCGGCGATAAATAGCGTAGTAGTTGATACAGTGTCATTAAATAACAAATT
Organism: Periplaneta americana; assembly: GCF_040183065.1. Classification (NCBI taxonomy): domain Eukaryota; kingdom Metazoa; phylum Arthropoda; class Insecta; order Blattodea; family Blattidae; genus Periplaneta; species Periplaneta americana. The sequence goes on from NC_091119.1 coordinate 115,639,280, forward strand.
TTAAAAAGCGCCATTAAATAACAGATAAAAAGGAACAGATTACGATATGACTACTATGACACACACCTGATTACTGCGAGTGCCTAGGTATAAATGTATTTCTGTCGAGCTATTGTCTATGAGCCAGCTTCTTGCTCTAGTGGTTAGCAACGCTGGCTCCTAACCAGGAGTTTTCGGGTTCGATTTTTAACACTTCAAAGAAATTGTTCCATTGTATGTATGGCCTGTACGTTTGTGTTGTCATTAGACTGAAGTTAGATTTAAGTGTTAGGATGGGACTGGCGTACCAAAAATCCGCTGAGAATATCACAGTAAGGGATCACCAGGGGTCACTCGAGACCCGATGGACTTACATCATTATGATCTATGAATCACATGTGTGTAATATACACTCAGGGACAAAAAAACCGGACACTTTAATATTTGCTGGTATTTTGCAAAACATTACCTTCTCATACAATATTATGGTAGCCATCTGTTGTTATGGAGACGTGTATACATTGTTGATTGTTTTTTGTTTTATAAACAAGTCATTACAACCAAATATTCCAATTTTGCTTTCGGAGTCTCAGCTATAACAATTTTGTCTCAACCATTTTGTGCTTCATTATCGTTATCATTCGTTATTTCTTTATTTTTAAATTTTCTGAGTTTAAGTGGGGTTGTAACATTTGTCTTAAAACGTGATGCGACCTGAAGATGTGACTCGAGCTGTAGCCCTTTACGATGATGGACGCAGTGTACGTTACATTGCAAATGTTATGAATATGGCTAGAAGCACAACCCATGATGCCATAAAACGGTATAGAGAGACCCTAGAATATACCAGAAGACCAGGTTCGGGTCGTCCAAGAGCTACAAATCCAAATGAAGACAGGTATATGGTGTTGAGAGTTCTTAGGGAGCGCAACCTGCCAGCTACTAGTGTAGCCCAGCAATTTGTTAACATGCATGGACGCCCAATTTCGGCCAAAACAGTTAGAAGGAGGTTGAAAGCAAGTGGATTGATATCAAGTAGACCTGCAACTGGTCCCAGACTTCTCAGGATGCATCGAGTTGAACGACTGCGTTTTGCAAATGATCACAGGGATTGGAGAAATGGACAGTGGAGCTGTGTTCTGTTCACCGATGAGTCCCGTTTCAATCTGTGCTCACCTGTTGGACGTGAAAGAGTTTGGAGAAGGAGGGGAAAACGATTTTCACAGTGTTGCATTTCCGAAAATGTGCCGTATGGAGGTGGTGGAGTGATGGTTTGGGCAGGAGTGTGTACGGATGCTCGTACAGAGTTGGTTTTTGTTGAAAATGGAAGACTAACAGCTGATAGGTATATACATGAATGTTTGGCTGATCATGTTGTGCCATTTGGCCAATTTGTAGGCGATAATTTTGTTTTAATGCATGATAATGCATGGCCGCATATTGCCCATGCGGTCGGAGATTATCTCCAAGAAGTGGGAATCCATGTTCTTCCATGGCCAGCAAGGAGTCCAGACATGAACCCAATTGAACACGTGTGAGACATGCTGGGACGGCATGTAAGAATAGACGACCGAGACCAGAATCGTTACAAGAGTTGAGGCGAGCACTTGGCGAAGAATGGGAACTTATTCCTCAAGAAGACATTGCTAACCAAATTGAGAGCATGCCAAGACGTATGGATGCAGTTATTCAAGCCAGAGGGGGTAATACCCGTTACTAAAAAGAGTTTTTAATGTTTAAGGCACCATAAAATGAAAAAACAGTTAGACCAAACGATGCCAGAGATATACGCCCTTTGTAATTTTTTGTAAATTTTCTCATCAGAGATTTTTTTTTTCAAATGTTGTCGTATAAGGTGCTAAATAAAACATTATTTTGTTTAAATGGGTTTTGTTTCATTTTGAAATAATTGGCAACAAAATACAAGCAAATGTAGAAGTGTCCGGTTTTTTTTGTCCCTGAGTGTATTTTATAAAGTAAACTGATTCGACAGACCCACTGTAAAAGTAACACACGTTTAGATAACTAACAATAACCAGTGTGCAACAGTACCTGATTAGAATAGGGATGTACAACCTTGCGTCCATTAAAGTTGAAATTCAACATTATGATCTATACTAGCCGTGGCGAAAATGTGACTCACGAGCACATTGTGGCTCGCAATGATAGTTAAGCATTTCTCTTGCTTCCTACCTCCCACAACCTCCACCCTCTCACTCACTGAAGTCAAACTCCGTTCCATTTGTATTTGTCTCTGACCTGCGAGTGACGTATCGTCCTGCGTCTCTCTCGAAATCATGTATCTCTACAAAAACGAAAGTTTCAAGTAGGATGAGAGGACGCATTTTTTTGCTGCCAATATGATGAGAATATTAAATGTATGATTTGTTCACAAGTATTACGAGGAAAACGGTTGTATAAGATAAAACGACATTATACTACGTGTTACTGATGACACATTAAAATAATGTGTTATTATTATTATTATTATTATCATCATCATCATCATCATCACCATCATCTCTGTACGTCGATCCTTTTTCAGCAAATGTAAGATTAATGCGGTTAGATCTTCAATTTAAACTCACAGATTTACAATGTGATGTTAAATAAAAGCTAGATGTAAGAGCTTGACAAATGTTAAACCTTTCAAATCTTTACCAAAAAATAAATATCCGAAGTTTCATTCTTTCGCTTGTTCTTTTGAATCCATGTTAGCTACAACTTACGTTTGTGAAAAAATATTTTCAACAATGAAAATAGCAAAAACCAAATTTAGATCACGACTGACAGACAAACATCTTCGTGATCAAGTACGACTGGCAGTAACTGAAATAATTCTTGATTTCGAAACTCTGTCGCAGAGACATTCTGAAGACGATAGGTTGTGGTAATGTGTCCTATGTTTTCTTGTTCATTTCTTTCTTCGTTACACGTACTAAATATTAGTTTGTAGCCTTGTACTGTATAAAATGTATAAAATTATATTTAAGTGCTTGACGTAAGGAAAATGAAAATCCGTTAATAAGTCAGACAGTTGCTTCACTTCCCCTTCGGGTGTCCGCCTCCTTCCTTCCTGCACGTTGCAGGTTACACAGGCGCACGATCACATTTTCGCCATGGCTGATCTACACTCATTAAATAATCAACATGTAAAAAATGAGTCAACAACAAAAATTAATTCAAAATTAAAACCAGAAGAAAAAGTAAAAACAGAATTTCTCCGCGCTATCAATTATAGGAATTTTTCGGCGATAGTATTGAAACTAATTGATTCGATGTTCTACCAGCATTTTTAAAATTTATTTGCCAATTTACTCACGTCCTTGAGAATGACGTCAACTGCCTCTTCAGTGCGTCCAGATGCAACAACGAGCCTTGGAAGACAGTCTGCCGGTGCACCACCATTTTCCTTGTTCTTCTCATTCCACTGCAGTAATATATGGGCATTTGCTCCACCAAACCCAAAAGAGCTAGCACCTACAAGACGAGTGTTCAAAGGGTACTTCTCTGTGACCACCTGCAAGACAAGGTGATACCAGCGTCAGTGGCCATTAGAATTAAAGTAACAGAGCTCGTATATGGTAAACTACAAGTATAACTCATCTAATACAAGTGATGTGTTGTAGCTGGAGTGTAAAAACCAGTGTGTAATACATGCGCAGTATATACCGACCACGTCCAGTCTAACGGTCGCTATCGCTCAAGATATGCTGCGAGATTTGTAACTGCAGTTAAACTTATAATAAATATGAACAGTTTATTTCAGAAAGGGATCTGAGTCACTTTTTTATGCGTTTTGAGTTAACAACAGTTTTGTGTTCTCCTGTTATAGACACACATTTTAATGCAGAAAAGATACTGGATCATGCCTTTTTTTTTAATAATATTAAGGTTGTTTATTGTTCACATAGTTCAGAAAGATACCTCAGTCAATGACTCTGGTACTTTTCTGCAGAATATGTTGGTTACATTAATCTAATCAGGCTGAAGTTGGTAATATGTAAACAGCAGCACTTGTAATGTAGTGTTTTCTTTTGATTACATCAAAACATACGTTCTTAACACTGTGACCGAACTTCATGTTTTCTCTCACAACATTGTCCTGGTCAGAATAAAAACCACACATTTACCAGAGTCATCGGATACAGGAATCAAGTATTTCTTCCCGTTGAGGGGACACTCATTTCTTCCATGCGACCGGAAGTTTGATATAATAAAATGTGCAATAAAACGCAGCAGAATTTATAAATTTAAACAGATTTCTGAAATGATACTAGCCACGGACAATTATCGAAATAAAATTAACATGGTTAAAAGTGAACAGATTATTGACTACGATAAATGGTGGCCATCTCTGTACAAAAAAAACTGTGTCCTCAATGGAGACCGCAGAATGTTCATACAAAGACAGGGAACAATTCAATATCTCCAAGTATCACTATTTTGAGTACAATTCTAAAAGAAAAGATGTCATCCTGACTTCAGAATTTGTTCACACACTGAGCTCTAGAGATAATGAACTTGATTACTGTAACACATTTCTTTTATACAAAGGAATTGGTAATGATGTTTACTTGCTCAATACCCCGGCATATTAAGCTGGACATGTAGCCATCAAGACCAAGTTGGAACACATAAAGAAGGCACTGATATATGTACCATATGAATGCAGAAAATTTTATGATGACATAATTCTACTGCCTGTATGTGATTAAATCAGTACCTAACAAACAAGTACATGAAATAACTTCTATTTATGCAACATTTTGCATTAACTGTAGAAGTCCTGATCTTTTCCTTATATGTTTTATATTTTAAACAGAGTGTATTAACATATATTTTGAAAACTGATATGCTATGTTCCGTTCTTTTTGGTAAGAAATCTTGAAATAAAAATAAAATCATTATAATATATTTCAATTTTTTATTTTATTGCAGAGAGGAACCTCTGTCGGTGATTTTCAAATACATTTTTCTGGATGTAAACTGGCTCAATGTTTGTTCTGAATACTGCAAATATGCATCACACACATGTGAACAATGCTTCCAAAGCGTAATTTGTATAACTATAAATTAAGCATTTTATTATGTTTTTTGTGTTTTTCTCGAAAGTACAGAAAAGTGACTCAGGTCCTTTACAGTATATCAACAAGCTGTTCATATACTGTATAAACAGGAAAAGGAAACAGAATCAATTATTATTAGATACATGATAACAGTAACGTTGATAATTTTATTTCTGAGCAGGAATAAATACTGCATAAAACAGAAATTAATAGATGAACACGAATGAAAACTATTACAATTAAGAAGTACTTCAGATTGTCAGACATTTTTTAATATCTCTAATTCAAACTGGATTGTATTTCAGGATTAGATATGGGGACAGAGTACATATATAGATATTATGAAAATGAAAGAAAGATTTGGACTAATGTAATTGCTACTGCTCACGCCTTCATTGTAATTTTCTTTATAGTAATACCAATTATAATTGGTTCACACTGGGGATGTGGAGATTAAAAAATAATAGAGGTAATATACCTCAAGGCACATGCCCATTATGTTGACATGGAGAAGATGAAATTCATAATGTTTTTAAATGTCAATATGCAAAAGAAATACGGATGAAATTTATAAATGAAGAAACAACTATAAGAAAACTTATAAAAATAATAACAAAGCCACAAAGGCAAATAGGTCTGTACCTTTTTTTGTCCAAAAATTAAAATGGAAAGAATAAATGAAATAGCTAGAATTGAATGAGAAAAAATTGGATAAGAAAAAAAGGTTTAGTTTTTGAATAGTACTATCAATAAATAAAATTATATATATATATATATATATATATATATATATATATATATATATATATATTCAAAAGTTTTAAATATACTTACTAGAATAATGGAAGATTTATATATGATAGCTGCACATTGCAGATTGAAACGTGAAGCACATCTTAGGCAAGTGAATAAAGACTATGTATCAACATACTAAAATGAGTTGAGTCTTGCACAAAACTAGTCGCAAGTGCAAGATAAAACATCTTATACTCGTATTAAATAGTTAAGTTTAGAAATTATATTAAAAATTGTATATTTATATGTAAATTATAAAGTATGTAAGTGATTATATGTATGTATATTTTTAGTCTGTGAACTATAATAAATATCATATTAAATAGTTAAGTTTAGAAATTATATTAAAAATTGTATATTTATATGTAAATTATAAAGTATGTAAGTGATTATATGTATGTATATTTTTAGTCTGTGAACTATAATAAATATCATATCATATGTCATATCATATTGTATTGCAGGATTGTAAAGTGACAATCTGGATTTTCAATCCAATTACTCAATTATTTTACTAATTCCGATTTCGCCAAGATCTGTTGCAAGTAGTCGTAAATGTTGATATGTCAGAGTTTATCTTGAATGAAAGGTGCCTACACCCAGCATTTGTGTATTTTCAGTGACTGAGAAAAATGTAATGTAGTCGCAAACTCCACCTCTAGTCGTCCATCCTTGAGGCCCTCTACTCCTTCTCTAGGATTGTTGTAGTGTAGGTTAGGAGGGACGAAACCCGTCTCCATGGCGATGATCACTTTGGTGATGGAGCATAGTCCTGAGGCTGGTTCACTGTGTCCAATGTTGGACTTGACTGACCCTATAGGAAGTGGTGTTTTTCTTCCTTTGCAGAAAATTTCATCCAAAGTATTAAGTTCTTCAGGATCGCCAACCTGCAGAAAAGAAATCTTTCAATTACAAATCTGAGAGTCTATAATAATTATAACCCCCACGCGTGTGTGCGTGCGTGGAAGATAATATATGTTGTTCGCTGAACTGAATACTTAGTCGTCTGGCTACAAGGAGACAGGAAACACACCAGAACATATCAATATCATTTTACTAAAACCTCCTAAAGACGATCCTGTTACTAGAGAATGCGTTTATGTTTTATTTGTTAATAACCGTTTGGTAGTCGTAAAAATAAAGAAGGATGGATTCAATGCACCTTATGTACTGTACAGTAGTGGCAAAAAAAAAACCGGACCGACGGAATAATCAAAGTCCCCGAAATGAGCCAATGCGCATGCCACGCCCGCATTCACAAGATAGCGAATAATCTATTGAAATTGTTGTAGTTTCGACTGCTGACGTAGCCCATTTCGAAAGCCATTAGAAAATAAGCTGGTAAAATTCATGTTCTGGGAATAATAAGTTAATTAAGTAGTAAAATATCGCTGCAATCGAAAAATATTGGGAATAAATTTCAATAAGGAACAAAAAAGTTTCCTTCCCAGGCAGGATTCGAACCACGAAAGTCTTAGTTACCAGTCTATCGTGCTATCATTCTAAACAAGGCTCTGAAATCAGCTACAAGGATCGGTCCGGTTTTTTTGCCACTACTGTACGCAGTGAGTTCATAAAAAATGCACTGACTTTACATTTAATTTCATTTTCATTTCACAGATCTTAGGTCTACATCAGCATTTAATGTTTAAGATGTGGAACAAATAGACTTACACAGTTTCTTGGCGAGATGATGTGAGACATCTGTATTTGTGATTTCTGTAGACTCAAATCAAGTGTTTAAATTCCTTTCCATTCTGTCCCCATTATATCCTCTACGTGAGAGCAAGATGTAACTGTTGTTGAATTTTTTAAATAATTATTTTTAATTATGAAGGGGAGACCCGGGCAAAACGAATAACCTGGGCAAAGAGAATAATGCATATTTCTTAGAAACGCCAACAGGTAGCGCTTTCTACTATGTTGGGGAATAATCCAACCAGATTTTGCTGTTGGAACTGACTTGTCGTCATTCTAGCTAGTGAGAGAAGAAGTCAGCGGTCAGCATGTGTTCGAAGAAAATTGACTGTTTTCTTAAAATATTTCAAGGCAAGAGAAACAAATGTACAAAACACAATACTGCAGAAACTTTTTGTTATGTGATAGTAATATATAGGCGATACGATTACTTCTAATGTGCCGTACTTACGAAGAAGATTATTGACGTTTATGTTTGTATAACCTTAAATGAAAAGCGAAATGGAGTCTGCGGGCAAAGTGAATAGGGCAAAGTGGATAACTTATCCGCTTTGCCCTGCCACCTTTATTTGACTATGTAAGTGTTAGCTGTATTTTTGTACGTCTATTGTAATAAAGCGTGTTAGATCATTTTACATAGTGGAGGCATTAAGTCACACTAATTAAATTATAAATCAGTAACACTGATCTTAATTTTTACTTAAAAAGATCGTAATGTGTTTTCAGATGATTTAATTTTTCAAGAGGAAGACGGAACAAGCCAAATGGTCTGAAGAAGCCATGAAGAAAGCACTTGAAGAAATAAAATCTTCCAATCATTGGTTCTGCTATTTGGCCATACAACCATAATGTGTTTGTTGATGAAGATTTCGCTCCAGATCAACTTACAGATCGCCCACTTGTGATAGAAATCAGCGAAACGACAGCTGGCTCCGATTTAACAAATTCTGCAGTACCAGCTTCTTCAGCGGCTGAAGAAACAGTTAATGCTCACTCAGAATCAACCACCTCTGTGATGTCGTTATCTTCAGAGATTGAAGGAATATTCAATACATCAATTAGGCCTACACTCAGATTTTCAGTTCCGGTTACACCAAAACCCTCAACATCGTCAGCAAGAGAATCCAAGCCAGTTCTTTTGATTTAAACCAGTGCCAAAAGTGGATGCTCGAAAGCTACGAGTTAAACGAAGATGAAAGCGAAGTAACTTATGGGCAGGAGCAAACAAAAGCAGAAGAAATCCAAGTCTTCAGTGCCAGTGAAACGTCGACTTGTTCAAATTTGTATTTTGTACTAATATAACGTGCTGTAACGGGCTGTAAATAACATTTCATATCGTCTAATATAACTCATTAACATCATGTTTTTGTGTTGATTTAATTTTATTATCAGTGAATAAAAATGAGATAGAAATGTGAAAATATCATAGGGATATTCACTTTGCCCGGGTTAATTATTCGCTTTGCCCGTGTACCTGGGCAAAGCGAATAATTAACTATATTTTCTTTCTCAAATCATATCACTGTCCGTAGGTACGAGAAACGAATTGCTGTTTTCTATATACTGTATGTGGACAACATGTGTCACAACCAATGCCATGAAGATTTTATTTCGGGAGCACCAATATATGGCCTGTGGCATTTTTTGTTCTTAGCTTATCCACTTTGCCCGGGTTTCCCCAATAACATGTTAATTGAGTTCATAATTCATGTAATAAGAAATGAAGCTGTGCTAAAAAGACTGGGTGAAGAACGAATAATGCTGAAATTGATAAGGAAAAGAAAAAGAAATTGGCTAGGCCATTGGCTAAGAAGAAACTGTCTACTGAAGGATGCACTGGAAGGAATTGTGGACGGAAAAAAAGTTCGGGGCAGAAGAAGATATCAGATGATAAACGACATTAGGATATTATCGATCATATACTGAGACTAAAAGGAAGGCTGGATTTGCAGTGAATGACCAACCCTTGGCAAAACACAATTAATTAAATGATTAATTAATGAGTGAATGAATGGCATTTTACCGAAATGCGTAACTAATGTTTCCATTCAATATGAAACGAGATGTTCTTTTTACCAGTTTTTAACGATGTTTTATAAACTGTGCGGTTATCAAGTGTCGATAGATTTGGTGATATCGAAGTAGTATTCTGGTGAGATGCATATGTTGATTCGTCATAAGTTTACCTGGCATTTGTAATACAGTTGAGGAAAGTATAACCCAAAAGCGAGTAATCAGCTGAAGAAGAAGTCGAGCCCTGACCGGGCATGGCCTAGTAACATAAATTCCTCTGGCTACCCCTAGATCATGTCCGTGGTCTAGAGACAGTCTAAAGAACGTGTTGTTATACAGCCTAAATTCTACTGATCTGATTTTAAAAATAATTTCAGAACAGGGCTACTTTATCACGAAGTGCGGAGATAGCTGACCTAGAGACGTGGAGTTCCCTACATGAACCCTGATTAATACACAGCGAACTTTAGTATAGTCTACTAGTATGGGTGAGAATGTTGGGGTCAGCGTAATAGCTCACTCACGGGATGTAGCGGTAGGATTGGCCCTATCCATTCATGTTGACAATAATAATAATAATAATAATAATAATAATAATAATAATAATAATAATAATAATAATAATAATAATAATAATATCCTCTTCAGTCCTGTTGTAGAGTATAAAAGGTAAAAAATTTCTTTTAATTTGTTTGCAGTGTCTTTGATACTTTTGAAAAATTAAATTTGATAGAAATGAAGAGTATCACTTCGAAAAATTTCTATACCAGAATTATTAGAATTTAAAATTTTGGGGCCTCAAGAGTAAAAATTGCCCCAAAATTTGATTTTCTGTGAAGACTTGATTTGAGATTTTTGGAACCCCAAAATGATTATGTGACCGATTTTTTTTTTCAATTTTTAAAAATATAAATTCAAGACTGAAGCGGGTAACATAATAATAATAATAATAATAATAATAATAATAATAATAATAATAATATTTATACAGTACCTAGCACTGCAATGTGTTATCATCGGCAAACATGCATTTATTGAAACACAACATATGAAAAATTATATATAATGAAATTTATTTTAAATAGTTTAAGAGTCAAAATTTACTAGCTATTTAATGTTAGAATTTTATAGATTTTCAGGCAGAGCTCTTTCCCTAAATTGAATGCGTCTTCGATAATTTTAAGAATAAATACAATTAGGTAAACATCTAATATTAATTTCTCTCATGTTCATTATACAGTAGGCCTATTTTACCTTAGTGCCAGTGCCATGGGCTTCAATGAAATCTACACTTGCGGGGTTGACAGAGCATTCCTGGTAGAACTGCTGTAGCAGTTCTTTCTGCATCACTCCAGACGGGTAGGTGATGCCCTGCTCTTTGTAGCCGTCACAATTCGTCTTTGCATGCACTACTCTGGCGTATATACGCTTGGCATCACGAGCCTTCTGCAGGAAAGCAACGCAGACGGCTTCACTCCGTGCGTAGCCATTTGCTGTGAGAGAAATGCGAGCGAAACGTCACTTTGTTGTTAAAATTCTTTTAATAACCAATTTTATGATCAAATGTTGTCGTTATGCCACCAAGTTAATTATTCACTATTAGCAATAATCGGATTAGGATAAAATTCGCAAATAATATGCATAGGCCTATGTCGATATTTTATATAGGCCTGTCGCAATGAATTTCACTAAGTCTATATTTAATTTTGTCACCTTACATGTAACGAAATTTTATCCATTTAAATTTGTTACAAACATAATAAATTAATCTATTTTAAATATTAATATTCTGTTTTTATTTTTACTACTGACATACATTATACAGTGTGTCCGCAGCAGTGGCGTAGCGTCAATGTAAGCTAAAAAGCTTAGCTTCCCCCGTTAATAATAATTTAATAATAAACCTGCAGTTTATGGACAAAATTATTTATTAATTTTAATAGAATTTATATTTACGCGTTAAATATTGTGATGCGGCAGCTCAGGATGATTTGTGATGCAGCAGTAAACAAGAAGCCTGCACACACCAGCTTCCAAGCAGACTGGTTTCTTCTGTGTAATCCAGCCCCCAGATTTTCCATCCCTTTCTAACTAAACTACCCTAGTCGCAAGGCTACCAAGAAGCTAGCTTTAACATTGAAAATAAGTAGTTTCCGAGTTATCCCTTTTCGGCAGTTGTGTTCAGTTGAAGTGTTAGTGTGCACTGTGGCTGATATAATGAATAATGAGCGAAATAACAATTCCTGACACTAATTTACTTGAATTATTTTAGGACAATTTTATTATCAAGACTGACTTACGAACAAAAGTGTAATTTAAAAAAACAAATGACCGACTCCCTTGCTGTCAATGAAGGACACAACCAAAAGACAGACGCATACTTACGTAATGATACTAATATTGTGATTTCTCTAAGTATGACAGGGAGTGAGCTAATGTTATACGTATACGTGTCTATTTGTTAGAGATATGTGTAAACCGTGAAATCATATTTTACTACGTATCATTTGAGGTCATACCTTATTGACGTTACTTACGATGTTCCAACCAATCTTCGACTGCTGACTTGACATTGACTACTAGGCCTATTTATTTTATGACTGTATTTTTGTAATACGTTTTCTCATATTGCATGAAAGACAGCTTGAGTTATAGCTTCCCCTGCTCAAAATTTCATGCTGCGCCACTGGTCCGCAGAAACATTCCGGTGTTATAAACTGCTATAATTCTTTAATATGTTTTCGCGGGATATCAGCCGAGTTAAAATTTTGGAATGTTCCAAGCTTTCAACTGCTATCTCTGCAGCCATCATCAGGGAAGTTGTGTCTGGACAGATCGAATCGAAATCGAAAGAGAATTGGGAGGAAAAATTTAAAAGGTACGCAAGACGCGTCCTTGCAAGGGGTTGGGGGCTGTACAAAACTAAATATGTGAGCTCCAAGCCTGTTGGCCACTAGTCTCACTCCGGGTTACGCTGCTCCACTGAAGGAACTCTAGAAAATGTCTGGACAGAAAGTCGTGGGTTATAATATAGATGTTAGGCTGTCTCAGGTGATACGGGATTGGTTGGCGGATCGGCAAATCCGGGGCCGGGAATTATCATTCCTCGTAAGCTCTGCCCCTCCCGGGATTCTTGTGTGAAGTTTGGCAGGCGACAACTTCCCTGAAGATGGCTGCAGAGATAGCAGTTGACAGCTTGGAACATTCCAAAATTTTAACTCGGCTGATATCCCGCGAAAACATATTAGCGAACCAACGCCGAGAAAGCCTCAAATCATACATGCTATAATTCTGCCACTATATGTTTTACGAAATTCATACCGGAGTCATTCCATGTCAAATCGAACACCTACGAAACATGACAACTTAATATTTGCTCCAATTTTTTTTATATATTCTATTGATGAAATTAAATAACCCATGTATCATTTTTTCGGGCTGACACAATTATTTAGTCATTTATTAAATGTTACTTTTTCCGTAAGTTAGGATGCAAAGTATTATGAAAATGGTTATACTGAAGATTCTATAAATCGTAGAAATTTCGTATTTATATCATTTTAAAGTGTAATAATTGCAGTATTATATACTAATTTTTAGTGTTCAATCAAAATATAAAATGGGCCCTTTTAGGGGGTTATATATATATATATATATATATATATATATATATTGTAATTTTAAAGCAAGCCGCAGCCATTAAAACATATTTCTGTGTGTTTAAATGTTTTTTTAAAACAAAGTTAACAAACTTATAGTTTTATATTATTATACGAAGAACAAAGTATGTACTATCACCTTCAAATTGAGACAAAGAGCAAATCTCTGTGATGATTATTAGTGGAGATAATCACGTTTAACAATAATGATGCGCGAACTATTTCAGAATCTTTGATAACACATATCTACTACAATAATCGATATAGACAACAATAATAAAACACGTATTTACTTTTTCAATCCATAGAATATGCAAATTTTGTTTTATCTAAATCAGAGACATGAAAGTCAATTCGAGGTTAAATTTGTGCAATTTGACGTGGAAAGACTCACCGGTGTCATTAGAAAGAACAGCTCAAAGAATTTCAGGAAATGCGTAATTGATAATTGTTGACCGAAACAACAGATGGCAACACAAGAAGAAAGAAAAAAACACCTTTTCCGCTATATCGCTTGTCATTAAACATTGTTTGATACAAGCAAATTGTGTTAAATGATCTGAATGTGAGCAGTGAGTAGATGCTTCATCTTGTTGGAAAAGAAATTCGTTGCCTTCTTCTTCCAATTGTGGAAACAGTCACTCAGTAAGCATATCAAGGTAACTCATACCGGTGACAGAGTTCTCTTGGAAGAAAAATGGGCCATACACTTTCAGTTTCGAAACGGCACGAAACACATTTAGCTTAGGGGAGTCACGTTCAACCTCCAAAATGAAATGTGGATTCTCGCTCCCCCAAATCCTAACATTGTGCTTGTTTACTTTTCCATTGACATGGAACGTTGCCTCGCCACTAAAAATGAATTTGGCTGAAAGGTTTTCATCATCCGCCATTAGTGTCAATAAATTTTCACAGAAAACACGTCGTTTTGCATTGTCATCAGGTTTCAACTTATGCACTAATTGCAGTTTGTAGGGATATAAATGCAGACGAGAACGTAGGACCTTGGAAACAACAATGCCTTAATGACAAGATAAATAGCTGACACGGCGTTTTTTCTTTCTTCTTGTGCTGCCATCTGTTGTATTGATCAACAATTATGAATTACGCATTTCCTGAAATTCTTTTAGCTGTTCTTTCTAACGACACCGGTATGAATTTCGTAAAACACATAGTGGCAGAATTATAGCAGTTTATAACTCCGGAATGTTTCTGCGAACCTACAGTATATTCCTGGTTCTATTGGCTTAATGTTAGCATTATTGTAGATAACTACATTTTAGGTTTGTTTTCCTTATGCACAACTTTTGTGTAGGCTATTTGTGGATTTGTGAGTTACGGTAAAGACTTCATTTGCTGTTTAACCCGTTTTCTACATTATATTCCTCCAGCAAAATATGAATAATTTCAATTCTTTCAGCTTTCGCCAAATCACAAGCATTCCATTACAGAATCTTAATATGAATTAGTGTCCCAATCAAGTGTCCATGCTCAGAGATTCTATTGAGTTAGTTCGAATTAGTATAGTAACCAAGATTCCGAATAATAGGCCTAAATATAAAAAAGAATAGAAATTTAGAAAGTAATAATCTTTTGATATGTCTGTACTGACGGACGTTTCTGGAACTAACCCATCGCTCTGCATGACAGCATTTGGTCGTCATAGAAACACTAATAGCGCCCTCTTCTGAAAAGTGCACTCGTATATCAAATAACTAATATTAAACAAATTAGGATATTCATATTTGGATATTAACCGGGCCGTGGCTTTAGTTGATAAGACAATGTCCTTTCATGCAGGTAAACGATGTTCTATCCCCGCAGAGCTAGTGAAATTTGTATACCAAGCCGCTCTGGGACAAGCTTTCTTCGAATATTTTGGTTTCTCCTGCCAATTTATCCCACCACTGCTGCATCATAATTCATACATATCGCCCACAGAGGGTTGCGCAGCCTTCAAAATTATAGAACATGCTTTATATCTGTAACTACAAATGCCAATACAGTATTGAAGAAGAACAAAATGGAATATTTTGTCCTTATTTATTTATTTTTAAGTACATATACGTTAATACCAATTAAATGTAACATGTTTCTTTTTTAAATTTAGAGTACAAAGGGAAAAGTCAATTTCGACATTTTCACGTAAATTCACGTCTTCAGTTTCTCATATAACGGTACTGAAAATGTACTTCAGAATATGCCGTCTATCTTTGTTTGTCCGTGGGCAGCGATTTCTCCTGAACTATTAGATTGTGTTCATATCAGGGTTTAACCCATACTCGCATTTGTCGTATTTTGCTACTCGATTTCTAAAAATGCAACAAACTTTGAATATAAATGTGCAAAAATGTGACAACCACATTGAACTTCATAAACTAAGATAGTAACGTATAATATGAAATCAGAGATGTGTTTGAACTAATCTGAAACTAAATGAAAAGGCATGGACATGTTCAAAAATGTATTGAGCAATAGATGTTCGGGAATTGATTTCAAAGAGTTGGTGCAATTCATGCAAGTCAAGTGAACAATTTCTTCTAATTGATTTACATAATTCCATCGCATACTGTAAATTGTGAGCGAGGATTTAGTTGCATGATTCTTGTAAAAACTAGAATTAGAAACAGACTTTCAGTAAAAAGAGTTAGCACTCTGCTAACAATAAATCTTGAAGGGCCTACTAGTAAAGAATTCCAATGTTTAAACAGCCCATAAAATAAGGCATTTTAATGTGATGTAAATTCAGCAGTAATTGATTCAAAACATACCTACGTCTAATGATTTACTTACATAAGTATATCTAGTGTGTGATAAGATGGATTGAGAGTAATAAAACTTCAAGAAACAAATTACATAACTTTTTTTGTTTCTGCACACTTTATTAATTTTATCTTTCTGCACAATTATTTATAATATTGCACAAGCATTTCGCAATTTGCACAAATATAATTTTTCATTTGTGTGTTTTTACGACAATTATTTATTTTATGGCTTAAACCTTGGTTCATATTCATTATCTACTTATCCGAAAATGATTCATAGTAACAAACATAATAATTTTAGTAAATGAGTCACTGCGTCTTTACTTGAAATCCGAAGCACGCAATGGCGATCAACTTCAAGAAAAAGGGGACAATTTTTTTTTTCGTAATTTTTTTGCACTATGGTACGTAGAATAATCTGACAAAATAGATGGTGAAATCAGTAACAGAGAAGAACTTAATTATTGTATATAGGATTATTTTTACGTTTCATCGCGAATTCTCCGGTTGCAATTAAATAAGAAAGATCCGACAAGTCCTTTGTTAATAAGAGGATTACTGCTCAGCTGTAAAAATATTTATTCTGTGTGGGCGAACCACTGAAACGCGATCTTTAAACTTTAGAACGTGGTCAGAGTTTTTAGAATAAATACCATATCTAAGATATGCCTACCTTTAATATAATGCAGTTCCCAACATGATAAAGAAACTAAATTGTTGCGAAATGCGTTAAGCATACAACCAGAAAGTATGCGTCATCTTCGTGAGGCTAATTTTCTGGATTACCAGTAGTTCAGATTTATTAGTCATTTTATTTTAGCAATTTTCTATTCGATGCTAAACATTTCTTTAATTTCACTTCTGCTACTTACATACACTTGTTTCTAGTTTGTTTTATTTGTCAAACTATTTCTTTAATTTTACTCCTGCTACTTACATACACTTGTTACTAGTTCGTTTTATTTGTCAAAGTATTTCTTTAATTTTACTCCTGCTACTTACATACACTTGTTACTAGTTTGTTTTATTTGTCAAACAATTTCTTTAATTTTACGCCTGCTACTTACATACACTTGTTACTAGTTCGTTTTATTTGTCAAAGTATTTCTTTAATTTTACTCCCGCTACTTACATACACTTGTTACTAGTTCGTTTTATTTGTCAAAGTATTTCTTTAATTTTACTCCTGCTATTTACATACACTTGTTACTAGTTTGTTTTATTTGTGAAACTATTTATTCAATTTTACTCCTGCTACTTACATACACTTGTTACTAGTTTGTTTTATTTGTCAAACTATTTCTTTAATTTTACTCCTGCTACTTACATACACTTTTTACTAGTTCGTTTTATTTGTAAAACTATTTCTTTAATTGTTTTTACCTTTTTAGTTTGAAGTTACCCACAATTTACTTACCGTCTCTGTCAAATGACTTGCACTTTCCTTGAGGACTTAGAACACCCAGACGAGAGAACTGGAGCGATACGTAGGGATGGAGACAGAGATTTGAACCTCCAACAATGGCGGCATCACAGTGTCCATCCCGGATAGATTTGTACGCATGTTCGATTGCGTACATGCTGGATGAACAGGCTGAATCCACTGTGTAACTGGGTCCTGTAAAACACATTAATTTTCTGGTCCGTCACTCTGGCATCTAATAAATGTCACCAAGTACTCGTCTCCGTCCCATCCAAATTTTTTTTACATTATGTACCGAAAAACGTACAGAGAAATAGAAATAATAATAATAATAATAATAATAATAATAATAATAATAATAATAATAGTAATAATAATAATCATAATAATAATAATAATAATAATAATAATAATAATAATAATAATAATAATAATAATAATCTACATTTCTGGGGCCTAATTGAATGTACACAAATTGAGACCACTTAACATGTTAGAACCATTTTTGCAATAATATTGTGCGTGCGAGTTTTTGTAAGTCAATGGCAGCTCCAGCATTTTCAATTTTCAGGAACTTTAAGGTAGATAGGACGTGCTTCTGCCCTTCGGCTGTATTTTCAAACACTTAGGCAATATTGAATGGCTGGCAGAACAGTACACGTGTTGAATTTAGCTGAGTACTATCACACCAAACCCCTGCTGGCGTCACCCTTGGCTAGTAATGTGAAAAGTAGAATTTTCTGAATTGGAAAATTTTCCGTCTGGCCAAATTATTGTTTTCTTCGCTCCCCTATTTACACCCTCAAATGTTACGTATGTATTGCTCATTCAGTGTTCTCATTAACCATCAGATTATCAAAGTCATATGTGTATGATCTCTCATGGCAGTGTATCAAAATTGGCTCCAAAACAAGCGCCATAGTTAAGTTTGCATTACCATAACATTCATACTGATTAAGAAGCAAGAACTGACGAACGTTGTGGTTTGATAACTATACTGATGTAATATAAATTATTAAACCACTATTACATTACCATGGGGCTGACGTATGTCCACTGACAAAGAAAGACATCCTCTCTAATGCTCAGACTACAATAGACAAGTTATTTTACTTTACATACATTACTGAAATTGACGTCAGAAAATCACTAAGACGACTGAAATCTAACGCACAAGGCATAGACGGTATCAGCATATCACTGTTAAATAAAATATAATTGACGTGATCGTGCCGACAGTGACCCATATATTTAATGCATCTCTTATAACTAATACCTTTCCTAAAATTTGGAAAATGGCACTAGTAACACCTATACCCAAGACGAGAACTCCGACCTCATCAAACGACTACAGGCCTATAAATATTCTCCCCGCGCTCTCCAAAGCACTGGAACACATCGTACACCGACAACTGACAGAACACTTAAACATGTACAAACTTATCAACGAACATCAATCTGGTTTCAGAACAGGACACAGTGCAACAACTACCCTACTCAAAGTGACCGAAGACATGCGAGAAGCAATGGACAGAGGCGAGGCGACCATACTAACTCTACTTGACTTCAGTAAAGCATTCGACTCAGTTGATCTTGACCTACTACTTGCAAGACTTAGAACGTTATATTTATCTGACAGCTGCATTAATTGGCTGGACTCTTATCTTCGTGATCGTCAACAATGTGTCTCAGTACAAAATCGGTTTTCCCCTTGGCGATACACGAAAGTAGGAATACCTCAAGGTACAGTGCTTGGACCACTGCTTTTCTCTATCTACATAACGTGACTAAAAACTTACACTACTGCAAGTATCACATTTACGAAGATGACTTACAACTCTATATACATTCCCGACCACACGAAATTGATGCAACTATTGGCAGACTTAATCGTGACTTGAATCAAATTTCTTCATGGACGAATAAGTTCGGACTTAGGTTAAATTCTAGTAAGTCACAAGCTATAATAATTGGACATAAGCGACTACTGAACACAATGAACAACAGACATATCCCAATCGTTACAGTAAATAATGCCACTATTCCGTATCACTCTGTCGTCAGAAACCTTGGCGTTTACTTAGACGAAAATTTAAATTGGGAATGCCAAATAAAGGAAATATCCAAGAGAGTATGCTATACCATGCATTCTCTTAACCCGTTCAGAAACTTCCTCCCGCCAAAATTAAAACAGACATTAGTGCGAACCCTCGTATTACCACTGTTTGACTATTGCGACATAATACTTACAGATTTGACAACTGAACTTTCGAACAAGCTACAGCGTGTGCACAATATGTGTGTCAGATTCATCAGCAATGCTCGCAAATTTGACCATATTACACCTTCGTTCAAATATTTATCCTGACTGCGACTCAATAATCGTAGATCACTTCATTCGCTTTCTCTTCTGTTTCGAGTTCTCCACACTTCTACTCCAAATTATCTTCGTTCGCGGTTTAACTACTTATCCTGCAATCACAATCTAAACACCAGGTCACAAGAGAGCCAAATCCTAGAAATTCCTCCCCACAGAACATCCCACTATTCATCCTCTTTCACTGTCTCCGTCCCTCGTGAATGGAATTCTCTACCTCAGAAGATTAGGGGCTGCCAGACAATAACTACTTTCAAGACAAAGCTAAACAATTTCTTACTGACGCAGACAAATTGAAGTTGTAATTATAATCATAATCGAGTTTAATGATTTAATTATATTTAGGTATGATTATTATTATTAATGTTATTATTAGTACATAATTATTTCATTGGAGTGTTGGGAAGGAAAAAGAATTGTTATGTATTGTATTGTATTAATTATGTTTTGCTCCTTAGCAATATAGTAATTTTGTATTTTTGTATCGCACTGGTTGAGTGGAAGAGAAGGCCGAATGGCCTTAACTCTGCCAGCTAAAATAAACCATTATTATTATTATTATTATTATTATTATTATTATTATTATTATTATTATTATTATGTAAATCATATTAAAATAATTGACTCGGTTTTTTGAGAAACCACGCAAGTTCATTTTTAGCCAAAACTAGTTATTTGTCAATGTATTGTGGGTCCCTATCACCACGGCATGGCGCGTCCTCAGGTTGCGGATCGAGGAAGACGGCCTCCAGATATGAAGGGTAGCTGTGAATATATTGAATAAGCAGTCGCGGACAGCCGATGAGGGGTGGTTCTCCAGCTTGGGGGTTGGGCGAAGGGCTAACAACACATCACCGTAAAAAACAGCTTGTTACGAAACCTCAAAATAAGCCTCGGGAGGAAATTAAACACAGAATATATATATATATATATATATATATATATATATATATATATATATATATATATATATATATATATATATATATATGGGAAATGCCTGTTATTATTCGGTTGAGAAACTTTTATCATCCAGTCTGCTATCAAAAAATCTGAAAGTTGGAATTTATGAAACAGTTATATTACCGGTTGTTCTTTATGGTTGTGAAACTTGGACTTTCACTTTGAGAGAGGAACATAGGTTAAGGGTGTGTGAGAATAATGTGCTTAGGAAAATATTTGGGGCTAAAAGGGATGAAGTTACAGGAGAATGGAGAAAGTTACACAACACAGAACTGCACGCATTGTATTCTTCACCTGACATAATTAGGAACATAATACTGATCGACGGAATTTCTCGACGATAGCTAACATTGGTGTGTTATTTGGTGCCGCATTGTTAAATCGCTCCTGGTACTGCTCTTTAACGTGGCGCAAGCTCGGCCCATTCTGACGCCCCACTCCATATGACCGGAAATAATGCTCGACAATAAACACCTTCTCCTCTGTTTGAGAATCATTTTAGCAAATCTTCACTATATTGTATATCAACAATACAAGAACGAGTTCAGATAAACAAACTTCACCATCGATACGGTACGTACATGCGCAGTATCAGTGCGAGCATTTCAGTAGGACCTACTGTTTGTTTCGGCGCACACCGTAATTGATTCGGTTATTTGAGAAAACACACATGTAGGCCTACTTAACTATAAGTTTTGAGAAAACTTCAAAAAAGAAAACAAAAACAAAAAAAGAAACTCTGCAGCTTATAAATATTGAATGCACGTTCTTATCTTTTTAGAGTTAATTTTTCATATGAATTGCAATATTTATAGGTATTTTAAACAAGCACCTAATTATATTTGAGAGCGCAACGGTGTCCTAAAGTTCGTGGATTTATGTTGTTTCTCAAATACCCGAAATGATTTCAGTGAGAAAATATAGTAGTTTGTATTTATTTTGTATGTAAGTTAATGAAAACGAAAGCTATTTAAATAGCAATTCAGAACATAATGCATTTTGTCTTTTATAGACCTATTACAAAATGAAAAGAAAAATCGTGAAACGTTTTAAAGTTAAAACACCGATATCTTATTGAAGTCCAACACTACAGCCCCTCAAGTGCGCCATTTTTGAAACGACTACACCAAAAAATATCTCTTAATAAAATATTTTGATTTTAT
Organism: Periplaneta americana; assembly: GCF_040183065.1. Classification (NCBI taxonomy): domain Eukaryota; kingdom Metazoa; phylum Arthropoda; class Insecta; order Blattodea; family Blattidae; genus Periplaneta; species Periplaneta americana. The sequence goes on from NC_091119.1 coordinate 115,661,184, forward strand.
CCTCTTCAGGTAAATATTTTCACAACATCATCACTTAACATGTCTACTTTCTCCTACAGATATGCAAATACATGTAATACAATCAGAAGGACAAATAACTAGTACTTACTTACTGGCTTTTAAGGAACCCGGAGATTCATTACCGCCCTCACATACGCCCGCCATTGGTCCCTATTTTGAGCAAGATTAATCCAGTCCCTACCATCATATCCCACCTCCCTCAAATCAATTTTAATATTATCTTCTCATCTACGTCTCGGCCTCCCCAAAGGTCTTTTTCCCTCCGGCCTCCCAACTGACATTCTATATCAGGCCTGCACAAGGTTTGCGCTCTCCGAGCCAGCTAACAGCTCATGAGCGAAATGCAGGTATTAGCTGCGCTCTCTTTAAGGGTGGACTGGAAGAAGAGGTGATCTCGTACAAAATGTACACAAGGTGTTCATGAAATGAATTCCCGTTCAGTGTTTACAAAATTATCTTGGACTATTATTAATTAATAAAGAAATATTTATTTTACAGAAATAATAGACATTCTATAGCTACTTAAATGTACAATATCATTTTGTTATATTTTTATTTATCAGTAAGTTACATGAAAACGAGGTTTTATACTGTTGGCAGCTGAAAGGAACAGTAGCCTACTGATCGTAATGAAACATCAGTTACAGATGTTCGATGCCTGTCTTTATTAAAGTTGATTATAGAAAACATTGCTCACAAATATAAATGTTGAACCAAACATAGCAATCATTTTCACAGCCAGCCTGTGTAGTCGTGGATATTATTGCTAAGGTTTAGTCTTGTAAAAGTCAACCAGACTAGTGGTATTATTCAAACGATCTTTAGCCCTTAGGTCACATTGAAGATCAATAAGTTCAAGCTGTAAATCGTCAAATGTTAAATGTTATGTTTTACCTAACGACGCTCGCAACTGCCGAGGTTATATCAGCGTCGCCCGTGTGTCGGAATTTTGAGTCTGTCGCATTTAAGCACACTTAAATGTTATGTATGGCACTGTGTCAACTGGTGTTGAAGGATTTTATTATGGTAACTTTAAACTTATTTCCAATTAAGACAAGATCTTGGAACCTAGAATTAAATTCATTTTGAATTTCAATTAATATTTGCACATAATCGTTTAACATGGCTTCATCACGAGCAGTTTCTATCGTTTCAAAGTGTGCCATATTACCTTCCTGAAACTGACTTACGAAAAGTGTAAGTTTACGACTGAAATCCCGTAATTTGTTCAACACATCAACAATAAGCTGGCCTTTTCCCTGAAGAGAGATATTTATAAATTGTTGAAGATTAATAAATTCTAACGTACCCTACTTCATGTAATAATGCAACAATAATGAACCTTTTTACTGCGATCTTCACCAACAAAAACCATCGTATCTCTATGTGTGGACTAGTAATGACGCATTATATTATGTTTTCCTCTTTCTTTGAAACTCTTGTGGCAGATAAGTATTGACTCCAGCTGCTGTGAAAGAATAAGCATTCTCCCATGCAATATTGAAAGAATTTGCCTGATGATCACTTTTCCGTCCTTTAGATTTCCCCATTATGTAGGCGTAGATAGGCAAAATGATATAGCTACTGATAATACACACTACACCAGATAGCTGCGTGGACTATCCTCTACCTATAGCAGGTATATACGCCATTCCGACGTAACTTTCCGGCGAGCTGTTTGGACGGCTCTCCCGCTCCGAGATTATATCGGCGTCGCCGGTGTGCCGGAATTTTGTCCCGCAGGAGTTCTATTAATGCCAATAAATCTACTGACGTGCATCTGTCGCCAGCACTATACCGACTGCGCCACACAGGCCGACTCAGTTATTATTGGCTGGAGGAAACATTCATATCAGTGTGATTTATTTATTTTTACAACGCATTTACAACTCAGTCATCCATACCATGGTAAGTGCGAAATTCTATGCTACATTGAAAGAGAATTATGATTGTTTTGTCTGGTTAATTTCTAGATAAAACTTATTTTTAAATTCTGATCTCTTCTAATTTGCACGGCGTGAACAGTTTTCGTATTACTGTGTAAAAGAAAAACTGTATTGTGGAAGTGGAGACTATTTGAGTAACAATTATTTCATCTACAGATTAGAAGTAGTGAGTAACAATTATATCAATGTAATAAAGAATTACTCAATAAAGGTAAACATTTGCAGGAAATTTTATAATTATATCAGTACAATTATAAAACTTAGCAAAATAAATAAGTTAAAATAATTGCGTAAGAGGCGAAATATTAAAAAATGATAATTAATAAACTAAAAAGTTTAATAAGGAAAAATGTTTCAGGAAGATACGTAATTATATCAGTACCGGCCAAATCTAAGACAGTAAAATCTACGATTTAAAAAAATTCTTAAAAAAGAGAACATCTTTCAGGCAAATTTTAAATGTTATTAGCGCAATAGAATTACAAAGCTTATGAAAATAAATAAGCTAAAAAGTTGCTTAATAAGGGAAAAATTTTCAGATTTAAAATTAGAAAAACAATTTTTCATCTATACTCTTGGCTTCAATGTGTTTGTTTGTATATGTGTTTTTATGTATTTATGTGAGAAAAGGACATGAGAAAAATAGACTGAGAGTGCGAAGAAGAGAAGAGAAGAGAAGAGAAGAGAAGAGAAGAGAAGAGAAGAGAAGAGAAGAGAAGAGAAGAGAAGAGAAGAGAAGAGAAGAATACAAATCCAAACAGTGGAGAGAGCAATTAAGAAATCTACAAAAATTCTGCTATGGTTGTATTGACGAGTTTATCGTCTTAAGATTTAAAGGTGCGTAATATGTACCATATTCATAAATATTATATGAATGCAGAGGCGCTTTTCAAGTGAACCAAGTGAAGCACAACTTCACCATAGAATTTTAAAAAATAGACTGAGAACATAGCGCCGGTGAATCCACTTCTTGCATTGCGACTTTCTATTTCGCTTGATGGTTACCGTAGCAACAAGATTCCAATACGTTAAGTTCTGCGCTGGTGAAGTGAGGTCAATTTTCCTCCTGTTAGTGTTTCACTCAGCTATGGTTACCATGGCAACAAGGCTACACCTCTCACCCCGCAACAACAGTTAGTATCGTGGTTTTGGTCGGACGTGAAATAGTAGAAGAGACAAATTCACAACGTTTCGCCAATCAACGACAAAGGGACTAATCAGGATAGCCAACTCTAACAATGAAAATAACAGAAATTTAAAAGCTTAAAATTAATTTCGTCCATACAAAAGTTATACTAAATGAATATATTTGTAATTTTTTTAAAACTGTTTTGCCAAAGAAGCAAGCACGAGTCTTGAGAATAGTGGAAATATAATGTGAGAGGAATTAAAAAAAAAAAAAAAAACATGGCTATGGTGTTAGCGTTGTAGGTATTACTGTAGCCTAAATCCTAGAACATATATACCCAGATTGCTCATCCCTGTGTTAAAATCGATAGCACTTCGAAGAGAACAATCGCCAGGATTGCCACCTGTCCGCCGTAAACGAACATGAGGTGGCAGTACAGTCGCTAATACAATTCAAATGGGAGTTATGACATGACTCCTTATGTAACAACTAGATGGCAGCATAGTAAATCTGATAAAAGTTGTTACCGTCAAAGCCTATAAGGCCGAGCAATGATCTAGGCCTATATACAAAGTAAAATTTTCCGCGGTTTCGTGAACGAGTGTGCATAAAGATCGCGTTGTGTGCATTGTAATTATTTTCTCTACTGTTCTTATTATAATAATTATTAGGACTATTTTAAATAATTACGAGTAACTTAATATTTGTTCACAAAAACAGTGTGCTTTAAGGATTTGGCTGTTTATTAACAAATTTGTGCGCGGAAAGACTTTTTCTTACATGAATCGCATTAAAAAGTATTTGTGTAGTTTTCATGTCATGACAAAGACGCTCGTCAATCACAAATATTGCTATGAAGAAGCAAACTGTGCACAAAATTATGAAAAAAATCAGCCTTTCCACAATGATGTTACTGATAAATTCGCTGCCATGAACAGGATTCAACTTGTCTTCAAAAAATTAGTATGATTATTTATTACCGTTAATTTATGATTTTATTATTATTATTATTATTATTATTATTATTATTATTATCGTCATCATCAATGTCACGTATTTTAAATATATCAGCATTTAATATAGCCTACATAAGCCTATACATGATTTTTGTTATAAAATTAGAAGTCGACCTAACACTGCTTCACGCACATTTTACGTCACGAGCCGCCACTGTATGAGTGAAAGTAAAAATTGCAGGCAGCTGTTTGAACTAAAATAGCTCACGCACCTAGATAATAAACTTTGAAAGGAGCAATAATGGATATAAGACCCAAGGCGACATACCATTGACGCCAAGCCAGTAAGAAATGCGGTTGGCGAACATGGCTCGGCTACAGCCTGTGATACCAAATCCATTAACTTGCATCTTCTCGTAAAACCAGGTCTTCTCCGACTCGCTGAAACATGCGCCAATGAATACACCAATTCTCTGCCCCTTGAGCGCACGAGGAATGACACCTTTGGAGAGAGAAAGAATATAAAGCACAAGATTATGGAATAAAAACATAAATACATTTTCATAGTATCATAATTAGCAATCTAACACTCTGAGGGTGCTATGCATAGACATTTCGCTAGCCCGCGCTACGAGCGTGCTAAACTAGCCCCGGCTGTCGACTGATTACTTGTACAGGATTCATATCATATCATATCATATCATATCATATCATATCATATCATATCATATCATATCATATCATATCATATCATATCACTAACACTGGTTTATGAATAGGAAAAATGTTAGTTCGCTGATCATCCACTGCAAACTCGCGCTAAGAATGTCTATGACAGTCATGTCAATTGATGCCCATAGGAGCAAGCGTGCACTTTAGAGCTCAGGAGAGCCTGAGCGCTTTACAGCGGAAAGGAAAAAGACAGACGAAAGAGGTAGTATATGCCGCTTGAGCGAGCTACAGTATATACAGAGATGGCCAGCACTGATTCAATAGATGAAGGGAAGAGAACTTATTAGAACGTATCCATGTTAATTTTTTAATTTGTCTGAGAAGTATAAGTGCATTATAAGATTGTAAGTTTTAATTTTAATGCTCATTTTTCACAAGTTTGGTTTTTTTATTCAAAATAAATATTTTCTCAACTTAATCTTATAGAAAAGTGAAATTTTCAGATATAGGCCTATTTATTTAGTAAGCCTTGCAGGTACTGAAAGAATGTTTTCGTAAATCTAATATACCATAAATACGTATTACTGAGGATAGTGTATTGAAAATTTCGAAAATATTCGCATGGAAAGCGTTTGTAAGGAAATGAATTAACAAAGCAACTATTGTTATATCATAAACAGAGACATATGTGCTCATGTGTTGCAAAAATGTTAGCTCTATAGCTTGAGCAGATTTCGAGAAAATAATTTAATATTCTGATGATAGGAAGTTACGCACCAGTATCACCTTAAAAGCATAATGCGATAGGAGTTTTGTTATGGAATATTAGTTGCACTTAAGGGGAGTCTGTACTGCCATCCCAGCAATGTAAAGCAGAGTAATAAAAAATAAAGACCGTAATTTTAGCCTATTACATACAGTCATACTTGAAGAATAACCCCTAAAAATTTCAAATATGCATCTTATGTAAGTCCCGAGAAAAGTGCACCTAAATTAGATGAAATTTACATTGCTGGGATAGGCAGTACACTCTCCCCTTAAAACATATACAGCACCTAGGTAATTTTGGTTTGTACTTTAATATTGTTTTCATTAGTTTATTGATTACTTTTATAAGGCTAAAGATACCATCAAGATCAATTCCAACTTATCATGTCATACTCAAACTCTTTCATTTGAGATATCAATTTCTTTATGAATGATCTGTTTCATCCATTTAGTACAGGATAGTTGTACTGCTATGGAATTTAAGTGAATATTTCTTCTTAACTCTTTATTATGTTATTAACATTAAAAAAAACCTGCAATATTAAGAAATTGGTGTTAGTACTTTTGTTTTACAGACAATATAGATAATATCAAACAGGAAGAAGCCATATAAAAATAACGACATAAAATTTCACGTTCCGTTTGAAGTTTGTGCACCACTGTTTTCTTAATCCAACAGGCTGGTTATTCATATACACAACCCTTCCTTTTTCTATACTTAGCGCTTGATGCCCGCGCTCGACGTCAAGGTCACAAAAATGCGCTTGCTTTGACATCACTGGTTTATGAATATGGTCCTAAGTGTTTAGGTATTTCACAGAATTAACACGTCGAATATACTAAAAGCTTTTATGTAAAATTAACGGGTTGTTTGTATAACTACTCTTGAAATAAAATTGTTAAGAACAACTGTCACAGCGTTTTCCTTACATGCTTATAGGCCATTAGTTATCTCTGAAACCTACTTGCACTTAAGGGGAAGGAGAAAGTGAACTGGTAAACAAACAGTGTCGAATTTCTCTATTCGTAATGTCTTTGTTTTACAGCATAACAAATAAAACTTATCAGTGAGTCTGAGATTTCGTCAAAGTATTTCACTGAATATTCTTCCTTTAGATACAATATTCAATGACTCATGATAATGTGTAGGCCACGTTTTCCTATTTCTTTTTAATTGTCCTGAGGTGAAGTTACTGACCTGCATCCACAATGGCCTCGTAAGTCCTTTCCAGCAGCATGCGACACATCGGGTCCAAGGTGTGTGCTTGCTTGTAGTGAACTCCGAAAAACGATGCATCAAACTTGCTTACGTTGAGCAGCTTGCCTATTCGCTGAGGAATTTCTGGATGATCTGTAAAATTATGTGATGAGTTCGTTTTAGATTCGTTTTCTGACTTAGTATTTTTAATTTTGAGAACTATTATCGACTAAAAGGGATATCCACGGGATAGTATTTTAATTTATGATAGTATGGTTCGACCACTTAGTTATGGTAGCCTATCTATGAAAAATGGTAGATTAACACAACCAAGTAGGTAACGAACTCTTCATTGTTAGTCTCTAAAATAACATAGCTCAGTTGGCCTGGATATCCTTCTAGTAGTTGATTATTTAGTGACTATGTATCGACTACTAGATTGTCTAGCGTCGATGGAATTGGTGATAGCGAGATGGTATTTGGCGAGAAGAGGCTGAAGATTCGCCATAGATTAGATGGCAGCATAGGTCTATTCGCCTTACGATTGTAGAAAACCTCGGAAAAACCAACCAGGTATCAGTTCAAGCGGGAATCAAACCCAGGCCCGACTGCAGGTCCGAATCAGCAGGAAAACAGATTACCACCTGAGTTACGTCGGTGGTTGCATGCATAGAAAGCGGTATAGATTCAGTTCTTGTTTCTTTTTATGAGAAAACATTGGTACGAACTTTCTGCTAGGAACTGTATCATTTTAAAATGCTAATTTAAAATATAATAAATACAGTATCCTTCTGGCAAAATATAGCTAAAACTTAAAGAAATGTTTATTCTCAAATCTGGACTCAGCATTCCATACGCACACAGTGATATCATTTTAATGTTTAAGGAAATGTCTCACTTTTGTTTTGATGGTGAACATAGACAAGAAAATCAATTTGCATAAATACAAGGTTGCAAATGTTTAAAAATTTAATAATTGCGTGTTTTTGCAAGCTCGAAGTATTCTTGTATTCTTTTGATACAAAATTGGTCTACGTTCTGCGAAAAAAGAATTATTTAAACTTAAAATATAATGATAGGAATCTAAAAAAAAACATATATATTCATTCATTCATTCATTCATTCATATTGTTCTGCCCAAGGGCTGCAAACCCAGCATTCTTCAGTCTTTCCTATTTTCTGCCTTCCTCTTCATATGTATAAATAATAAAAATGAGCAAATTGACTGACTGAGTTTTGGGATCATCATCATCATCATCATCATCATCATCATCATCATCATTGGCGTGACGGAACTTTTAGTTTGACCTTAGTCTCCCTTTCAACTGCCATCCATTCATTTCGTTTATGGCCCTTACTTTCCAACTTTCGTAAGTCTGTCTGTACATCATCCAGTCATCGTAACCTGGATCTGCCGACTTTCCTCTTGCCATCTAGTTTAGCATTTAATATCATTTTGGGCAAACGTGTTTCGTTCATTCTGCATACATGGCCCAACCATTCAATACATCTAGCTTTAATGCCTATAACTATATCATCATCTTTATATACAGTACATACACACATATACATTTCCGTATATTTCCTGGTTAGTTTTGGAATCACATTCTTCAATTGAAGAATTCCGATTTCTCATCTTGTACGTCCAGGTATATTAAAAGTTCTGTTCTTAACTATGAAACCCTTTTCAACACGTTATTCGAAGAAAGCCATCTTCCGTGTGATAAAGAGTATTTTTGTATAACAAACCCATATCTTCACAAATTTTGCTGAAAATACGAGTTTGCAACGCCCTTTTTTTGATAGAATTTACCACTTTGTATTGAAATATTACCGCAGCGTCATGGTGGTAATGGTTTGAAGTACTACCTAATATTTCGTGTAATTGTTGCACCATAAGCTATATAATTCAATTTGGTCATACTTTGGGTGGTATCCACTAATTTTGAGTGAAATTAACATTATTTTCGATTTTACAATTATTTATATTTTTCGAATGGAGTTTAGTACCGGTACGGTACTGGGGAAGGAGGGAGGTCGCAAAAGAAAGTCTCGCCCAAAAGTGGGTCGCACCTTCAGAAAGTTTGGGAAGCACTGTCTTATTGTTGTACAGTCTGAAGATCTGTTAGTTGTATCTGCCAATAATGCCAGTACCTCGATTGGTTGAACAGAGAGAATATCATTGAAAAGTTACCATTCAATGTACACAGGTGTAATGTCTATATAAAAAATAAAAAAAAAATGTGTGACGAGAATTGAGACATTGAAATATCTAAGGTGCCAAGTGCCACTTCTTTCGAGACATCTATACAGTTCAAACTACGACCGGTTCATGACGCTGGACAATACTCCACAAGTCTTTGTAGTATCAGCTTTACTCACATAATTCTATTTCATATTTTTGGCACTTATCACCTTTGATATTTCAAGGCCCAATTGTTTGATGATTCTTGAAGTGTAGAGTCATTGTGTGCTTTTGATTCCGAATAAATAAGACAATTTGTTTACTGAGAATTATTATAATCCATGCTCATCATTTCCAGATAAATTGATTTGTATATATTGAATATGAATAAAATAGTTCAGGAGAAATCGCTGTACACAGACGTTATGCCCAAAGTCGCTCTTTCCCTATCAGAGATGCTGAAAACGAGGATGTCCATGATAATCTCAAATCGATTTCTGTAGCTTCACAATATTTTCTCTTTGTAGCCTACATGACATAACGACCACACTCTACACTGACCCAATTTCCAGCGCCTGTCGTCGTCTGTCACCATGTCCACTTTGTTGAACAGGTTGTCCCGGAACTGGTACACTCCCTCAGAGTCAGGGAAGTAGCCGGACAGGCCTGATATGACAATCTCTTCTCCGAGTGGAGCCCGTGCCAGGCGCATGCCTGCTCGGATGCTGTCTGTTGTGGGTACATCTACTTTGTTTTCCGGTGGTGCCATGTTTCACTGAAAATAGAATAAGATTTCTTAAAAATAGTTCAAAATATAATAACACCAATAAGATCAATCGTAAATGTTCATTTTTGTTATTAAATATAGCGGTACAATGACGGCTCATAAGAGGCGGAACCAGAGGTTGGGCATCTACAAGATTGCCAATGATATAATAGTAATGTAAGAATCAAAATAATGAAGTATACACATTGATTCAAAAGTCCATGTGAAAGTTTTGAGAGACGGCAGAGAAGGCACAATATTTTTGTCAGACGATATTAGGGGCCGCCCACGAATAGTTAGCCCGGTAGGCGACAAGAAAAGTCGGGACAATACCTACTCACTCAGTGCGCAGTTACAGAAGATGCTGAAAATGGCCACAATCAGAGCCTTCTTCAGCTACAAGCCAGAGCCATACGTCGGCAACACTGTAATTAACTGTCAAACGGAGGCCTACGATATAGAACACGTGTTTGTACTAACGCCGATTTTCAATGCAAATTAATGTCACAATATATAAGTGTGTGTCGATGGAATTATGTTCGCGGTTGTACCGAACGTTCATTGTTGATGTATTATAAACTAAGTGCGTGTTGGCGATAAAAACAAGACAATAAATGAAAATAAAATGGTTGCAGTCTTTGGCAATTTTTACGGTTAATGATGACAAAGTAATTGACAATTCTTCTAAATATTAAATATTGTGGAAACTACATTTTTATAGTCTTACTTGTGGTTTGTGGTGTATCAGAATTCTAGCCAAATTGTTGGGTCTCGCCTGCTATATCAATAAAGTTACGCCGTTGATTTTCAAGTTCATTGTAAAGAGCTGTTTTGTGATCCCATAAATGTTGCAGTTTTGTTGAAGATTCGGAATGCCTGCTATACGTCAGAACTAACTATAATTTGTAGATGCATACACTCACTTTGTTGGTTTTCAAGGTTTGTTTATTAATATTAGGCCTATTTCTCTTATAATAAATTAGTTACAAACATGTTTCTTTTCACTTCGTATTTACAGGATTTAAAGTTTACTGAGTTTACGCTAATTGGCACATACTTAATAGATAATGATGTGTTTTGTTACGTATTATGTTGAAGATATGTTTATTCATTTTTTCATAGATTTTTATACTTGGCCTAACTATATTTACATCCTCATACTTTATTATAACATGCCAATAGTTTTCTGTGTTTACATTTTTATTTTATTTGCATAATTTACATTCTTAGCTTGTTTTCTGTAGTTATATTTATTTAAAATTATATTTTAAAAAGTTTATAACAAATAATTTAGGATAACGGTATTGTTATGGTGACTGGGCAGGTTCAAACTAAAACTGGATTCCTGGGCATCTGAAATATTTATAGAAAAGCACGACAGATAATCACATGAAATTAAAATGTATGTGATATCCTAGACCTTTCACGTCAGAGGTGAAACACCATAAAGTGGCAAAAATTGTCAATTTGCTAGCCACAAATTTGTTCATTGAATGAAGCTTAAAAATACTGCGTAGGAACTTACGTCTTTATTTCATTATTGATTTTATTATTTTCGGTGCAAGAAATTATTTTTTATTTATTTATTTATTTACCTTTATACTATCAATAAAAACATGTTTTTTATAATTATTTTAATGGCAGTCTTTGTATGTAAGTAGCCTACTTACGCCGTAGAGCTAATTGATTGCAATAAAATACTATTTTCGAATCCGTAATAATTTACATCACTACTGTGAATCTTGATCTTACCTTTGTGCATAAAGTAATAAAAAAATACACGTTACATACAACGAAAGCAATGAGCAAGCACAATTACATCAATATCACTTTAGAATCTCCCGCCTCCACTCAGCGTTTCCAAACCTACCCATGCTCCGGCTTGTAACTAAAGAAGGCTCTGCCACAAATGACCTCTAAAAGAGCTCAAAAAGACAAACCATTCGTTGTCGAACTGTCGCAAAGATCCCAGTAGTAGCACGAATCGTGTCCGCTACGAACACAACCTGTTTCTCAATTGCTCCCTGATATTCATTGGCTTGGCGTACCCTACAAGAAAAAGTCCAGGAGTGCTGATGATCTCGATTCCCATATAAGATGTCCGTCACAGCTTATCCACCTGTGTAGAAAAATGATGTGCACAGACTTACGAAAGAAGCGAGTCGAATTCACATGCGTTGGCTCACAGCCAAGGAAATCGCATCCAGCAGCAGCTCCACTTACGTATAGCCTACTGTCTGACAAAAAATATTAGTTACGCTCATTCCTACCACTCCTTAACATTTTGCAGGGACTTTTAATTCACCCGGTATATGAACACAGAATAATTATTATAACTTTATAAGTATTGCGATTCTTCCGCATAATCAGAACATTAGATCGGTTGCCAATCATGCAAAGTGTCTTTCTCGCCGCGGAAAGAATACTAACTTGGAAGCCAGCTCTGCAGTAGTTATAGTAACAGTGATATACAGCGCAAAATTAAGGAGAGAGGGAAGTGATAACAAAAGCAAATTTAATAGGAGGCGTATTAGGGGAAGGGATCTGACCTACAACCTCATGACTAGACTTCGAAATTCAGGTTCCGATAGGGGAGATACTGGTAAACTGATAGCGGAGTGTTGGACGGAGGGGGGGGGGATAGGTAGGGCTTCTTTACTTTTTCCGGTCTGGTTCGAGGTTTCGTACGTACTAGAACTGAAACTGAGAGAGTGAAGTCATTGCGATGTCAAAAACGAAATTCAATTGGAACAAATTTTTAAATATACATTATTAAATTTCTTCCAAAAAAAAAAAAAAAATATATATATTTTGAAATGGCAAAATGCGTCACAATATTGCTGGCAAAAAGTACAGCCTTAATTATGGACAAAAATTTATAATGACATGATTTTGAAGTAACGGTATCTATATTTAAAAATAATTATACTGTATAAATCCAAATTAGAATTTGGAGGTATTTAGAATACGTAATTTAAATTAGCATTAATATATTATTAGACTATATTTAACATACTAGCCTATAATAAATTGAGAAATCTGCATTTGTCAGAGACTGCTGTGAGTTGGTTCGAATCCTACTTACGGGAAAGACAACAATGTGTTGTATCCGGGAATCGAAGCTCTTCCTGGTTTAACATAACATCAGGTATACCACAGGGTTCGGTACTCGGACCATTGTTGTTCACGATATATGTCAGTGATATTACATCTCATGTAAGGCATTGTAACTATCACTTGTATGCTGACGACCTTCAATGCTACATCTCTTCCCGCTTAGATCGAATAAATGACGCTATAGATAAATTGAACAAAGACATTGACTCGATTGTGACATGGACAAAGAAATTCCATCTTAATATCAATCCTGGAAAGACACAAGCAATCATATTAGGACACAAACGGCAAACCGACGCTGTAAAGCACCTCGACATTTCCCCCGTTAAAGTAAGTACAATGCATATCCCTTTCAGTTCTTCGGTAAAAAATCTTGGCATTCACATGGATAATAATCTCAACTGGGACATGCAAATCACAGAAACCTGCAGAAAAGTATATTCTATTATTCATGTGCTAAAAAGGATAAATGTTCATCTTCCCTCTTGCTTAAAAAAGTCCCTTGTGCAGACCCTTGTATTTCCCCATTTTGACTATGCTGACATTTTACTGACTGACCTTTCCAGCGACAACAAAATGAAACTTCAACGTGCTCATAATTTGTGTGTACGTTTTGTAAGCAATGTTCGTAAATATGATCATATTACCCCATCCCTGGAAGCAATAGGTTGGCTTAAACTAGATAAGAAAAGAAATTTACATTCACTTCTCTTTCTCTTCGAAATCTTGAACTCTTCTATTCCTTCGTACCTGTCGTCTCACTTCACTTACCTTTCTTCCCACCACAATCTGAACACACGCTCTCGCCATGAAACAATACTAACAATACCATCCCATCGCACCTCCTCATACTCATCCTCTTTCACAATAGCCCTGCCAAGACTCTGGAATTCGTTACCTGCTAGCATCAGGGACTGTCGAAATAAAATTCAATTCAAACGCAAACTTACTAGGCACTTGGTCATTAATTGAGACTCGTTCAGACATGGTTTCTTGTAAATAGTTCTTTTAATCTACCACAAAATATCTCAATATCCGGTAATTTCATCACTATAGAATTTTGTTATTGTAGGTTTAATTTGTAATTTTGTAAATACAAAAATATTCTTTGTTCTTAACTTCTATGATAAAATGTCTAGCTTTCATTAATCAGGTATTCTTGTCGTACTTTAATTTTTATTGTAATTGTAATTGTAATTGTAAATTTAATATTAATTGTAATCTTATTGTTCATGTTATAGTTGTAATCCCCTGGTAGAGGGGCAGAGAAGGCCTGACGGCCTTATCTCTACCAGGTTAAATAAATAAATCTAATCTAATCTAATATTTTAAGCCAGATTTTCCTGTAAGTTATCTTGTTAATTTGTGATACGGTACTTCAATTTAATTCATTTGATTCTCAGTGTACTCTGTTTTGTTATCAAGTTAACCTACAAAATTTTCATTTTACTTCTTACTAAAATTAAATTCTTACTAAATAGAAAACTTCAGTTACTTTCAATTTAGGTATAATATTATCTTCGTTTCTTGGTAATAAGTTTTACTCATACGAGAGTTAGTTTTATATTAAATAGAACATATTGTTTTCTAAATGTTTTATTTAAATATTGTTTCTATTATAGTCATATAATCTAATTAGTTTCAGACAAGTCTATTTCTGTGACCTATGTTTTATACTTGTGTTTATGTCGCTGCTTTTCCTTATTTTGTAATTTATGTAGGCCTACAGTTACAAATGATGTGTATTCTGATATTCTAATAATAAAATATTATTATTATTATTATTATTATTATTATCAACATCATTATTGGTAATTAGATATGTGAAGTTATTGCAAAATGTAGTTGAATCGGGGATTGCAGAAACAACACTTGTCAATACGCCGCACATAGTGACATACCTACGCTGTTTCTGCAATCCACGATTCAGTTAATGTTAAGTGTTTTTAATACTGTTCTATTTTAACATTATGTACATTTTAATGATTTAATGAAAAACACTGCTGATTTATGACTAATGAATATAAACATATCTACTATAAGAAACTATCGTATTAATGGAACACATTTGAGTTTAACCTATTTTTTGATACTCCCTGAACAAACATTTAAAATATGTCCAAATTTCCGTCAAGATTCTCAGGGAAAATCCTGTATTTTTTCCCAGTCAGTAGTAAGCTTGCGTCTTAGTTTGCTTAATTAATTAATCACAAGAGTATTTTCGTAGCTACCGTTAATGCTTCTGTGCTATAAGTAATTGAAAGTTTCTTTAGTATTGTGTAAATAAACCCAATAATTTTTGGACTACAAATACATAATTTTGTGTTTGAAGGTTGGCACGTGATGACGGCTAGTGCGGAAAAACTCACGGAGCGGATGTAATGTGTAGGGAGAAGAGAAGTGTACAGATACTTATTAAACAATCATACAAAAATGCAAATTTTGTGCATTGCTATGCACATCATCTAAATCTAATTCTAAGAAAAGGCAGCAATCACAGATTTCACAAGCTCCTATTTTCTTTTCAGCAGTCTTGCCCGCTGTGTCTTCATTTTTTTTCTAAATCATCCTCACGATTGATTAGCTGTGCTGGACTGTGTTTGTAAACGGATACCTGGAGGATCAAACATAATATTATGTAATTCTAATAACTGATGAGTTAATGCCGTCTTTGAAAATAAGGAAAATCTGATAAATGACTTGGAAAATTTCAAACTGACAGAAATCATTCCACTGTGCAAGCAGCTACAGGGATTCTCGTATGTTGAATGACTAGGGCTTCAACTTTTGGATAGAATTTTTCCATCAGATCGTAACTCACGTGGAAGTTATGTATAACTCCATTGGGAATCGAACACGCGAGCTTCTGGTTTGCAGCATTACGAGTTGCATGTTAACCTCAAGATATCAATAACGTTGCCACTTTTACTTTAGCAGAAGACATGAGTGAAGAAACTTCCTATACAGCCTGTAATAACAAGCCTAAGACTGTTTCAAATAGAAGCAAAAAATTATTTAAGGTTAAATAATAAACACATACAGTATTATTGGAGACTATAAATTGCAAAACAATAGGAGATCTATATTTTTTTAAATTTCAATAAGAAGCAATTTACGAAAGCAGTAAAAAAAGAAAATTTCCTTGGTTTTAAACCCTCAACTTTAAATCTGTCAAACGTACACGATTCTCCTGAAGTACGAGAATTGAGCAGAGATCACACTCTTTTGTAACATTTTGGATAACGTCACAGGATTAATTCAAACTAATGTTTGGGGTCGATAACCTATGGTTAAACTTTCACAGAAGCATTGAATAAGCATTTAATGCTCTGCACTGCAAACAATGAATTCATGTATAATTAATTTGCATGTCTAGAGGACAACGTAATGACATTTCCTTCCTTAAGAATCCTGTGCAATGCATGCAGCAAATAATAAAATTATAGGGAAGGCAATGACCTTGTCAACAATATAAACTTTATTCAATTCCAAATTTTCCTGCGTTCGTCTCTTTGTGCTTGAGGTCTTCGGATGAAAGTTGAATGGAATTTTACACAAAATCTGTTCTTAGCGCTAACAGTTCATTGTATGAAGGTCCTCAACATAAGATCATAGTGCTACTGTTTACTAGAAATCTGTTTATGTTCTTTTATTTATATTTTTACTTTCTCTTGTAGAGCGTACAAAGAGAAACTAGTGTGATGCTACAAACTACAGACCTAGAGATTTTTACGGAAATAAGGTCTACCTACATCTTTCAGTGTAGGGTGACCAGATTCACATCGATGGAAAAGAGGGCACAAAGTTTAAAAAAGAAGGATATTGTTCGAAAAAAAGGACATTGTTCGAAAAAAGGAGAGAAAATATGTAGGCCTACTTAGATTTAGGCTTAGGCCTATATTATACTATAAATTACGTCAATATCTATTTTCTCACAAAATATTTACAGTATCTACAGATTTAGGCTTATATCATACTTAAAGGTATATTAATATTAAAAAAATAATTATAATAAAACTTAATAATAATGCTTTTACAGTTAGTTACATATTAAAGTCAAGGGAACTATAATTATTAAAGAGGGCAGAAAATATCTACCCTATTTAGATTTAGGCTTAGGCCTATATTATACTTAAAATTATGTCAATATCTATTTTATTACAGAATATTTATGATAAAACTTAATAATATAAAATGATTTCACAGTTAACTACATATGAAAACCAAGGAAACTATAATTATTATCAAAATACATAAAAAGACCGCACAAAATGTAAATTTAATATTACTTTGTACGCAAAGAGAGTTATGATCGTTGGCAAAGAGTATATTCTGTCGATCCTGCTGCTACCTACAGAAAAATTACTTGAAAAACGCTTCAAATCATATAATTTCAAAATATAAGTCATACAAGTTACGACCCCAGACAAAGGCCTAAAAAGGAGGACATGTCCGGACAAAAGAAAACGTCTGGTCACCCTATTTCAGCGTCACTGATATCGAAAATGATTGGTCGCAATATTTTTCCTAAACTATTCGTCAAGCTTTCTTCATATCAGTGGGTATAGATTAGTCCTCCAATTTGGCTGCGTGAATACAGTACACGCTTCCCAACTTAGCGGTCCCCGGCGCCATTCCCTAGGCGGAGATTTATCATCATTTCATGGGACTGGGTATTTGTCCACTGACTTCTGATTATTCCGTATTGTCCCCGCAGGAGTACTGCTTCGTGCCATGAAAGCCTGCAATGTAAAGTATGTTTTGTGCTGATAATTGATCGGAAGTTATTCAATGTCGAAAGTCAAAGTGGTCAAGAAAGAGCCAACGAATTTTGCCTGGGGCCCTCTATCGGGTAATGATTGTTTAAATGTACGACACAGAACCCACAGATTTACTTCTCTCCCGCAGGAAGCCCAGTTAAGTACTAAACCATACTGCGTGAAACAAAACAGTTTCAGGCTAATTCAAACTCAATCAGACGGTTTGCTACAACCAACTAGCCCTTGACCAGCAGGTTATAACCTGTCACACGAACACACTAAGCAGAGGAAAAGTTTTGTTTGTTTCAAGCAGAGAGAAACAGACGGGAGTTGCTTCATGTTTACTTACTTGTTTGCAACAGTCATAATCAAGAAATATTTTCCCAGCCGACTGTGTGATTTGTTTGTAAAAATGTAGTATAAGCTTATTGAAGGTGTTTGAAACAGCTCCGTAGCAAGGAATCCAGAGTTGAGGAAACTGGATTTTCTATATAAATTTATCATCAAATATCAATTCGATATTTACATTGTTACTACTAGTTACGTAAATTTTACAATTGATTTATTATTTTAGGTACAGTATAACAATTACAGACTTTAAAATATATACTCTTCAATATACACACTAACAAAATACAGTTGTTATTGTATTAACGTATAGTACCGATAACAAAAGCAACTGTTGTCGGATACGTACTGTAACGAATTAAGCTTTCTTATTTAAAGTAATATAAACTAATTTTTAGGTGAAGTGTGAAGCTGAGAAGCTCCTTGTGTGAACAGCAAAACGTCAGGCTATTTACAATTTTAACTTGAAGGTTCACAGCAACTGTTAGTTGATAATGATTTGTTTGCTGCAGTGTGTATTGAAGAAATTTGAAACAGTAACAAATATTTTGTCTGGAGTAGCCGCAAACAATTTGTCTGATGCATTGTGGGTCTACCTTAAGGATTATATCGTCCTTTAAAGTCTATTGTCCCCGGCCGGGTTTGAATTCAGATTCAACGACCAGTATGATATTCGCCAGATCACCGAGGACGCCATTATGTCTTTAATCGAAAGCTTCATGAGAAAATTCAGGTATATAAGACATCTATGTGAAGTTATTTGTAAAATTAACGTAACCCATAACGTGTGAAATTAAGAGTAAAAAAAAAAAAGAAATATTTTTGTAAAAATACGTATCTACACAAATATGCTTCTAATTCAACATTTCTCTAGATAAAACATTTCTGAGTTAGAGATAGCCTACATACGGTACACGAATTATATTTTATAATTGATTTTAATACCTTAACACTTTAACAAAATGAAACACTTTTCTTTTCTGTGAAAACTTCAATTTTCTGCAGTCATAAATTCTCCTTCCGTAATCGTTCCTTGCTACAAATAATTTAAAGACAAGGTAAAAAAATAGACACATTCCGGTTGTTTTTTCTTAAGAGTTATTCAGCTTCTTTGTCACTCACAGATAAATAATAATTGAAGCATGTAGTTTCGTGAGATATTCTTTTGGCTTTGCATAAAAGCTGCATAATGCAATGTTCAGTAAAAATTAAAAAGAGTCGATGTATCTTGGCTTGATTGTTCAGCCTGTCACAGAAATGGAAAAATTAGATGTAGGTTACGTACATACGTAGGCTACAATTACGGAGTTATTAATACAAATACTTTCAGTGCAAACACGCTGTTCTTGGTGACAAGCTGCTTCTGCGTAGCTTCACTTATCGGAGTGACGAATTCTCAGAACAAAGATTGTGCAGTAAACGAATAATGAAAGAAATATTTGTAATTTAAAGGTACTTTCTTTGAGAAAAGCAATGGTTTCCTATACTGCACGAAGAATAGCCTACTCATCATAACGTGCAGCTCTTTCTGAACTAAGAGAACAAACATATATGGGTCTATACAGAACATTGAAAACATTAAATGTGAATAAAGATGAAGATAATGAAGAAGATAAATGTGTAAGTTTTAGATGAGGCAACAAAGGAGGGACAAATTGCCAGAATAACTTAGGCCGGGAATACAAGGACGTGCTGCGGCAGTAACGCGGCATTACATGTAATGCGCGGAGGAAATTGTGCACTCTGGAACAAGCGGTGCGCACGATACGAACCATCTGAGCAGCGCGCAAGCCTCGAACACCTTTCTACAATCTATCTGGCACGATGCACGACCATGGAAAACGAGGAAGCTTTGTTAACTGCTATTTGCGCTTTGGTAGTAATAGGATACATTTTCAACAGACGGAAATGTAGACTTGCGGTGCTGTACAAGAAGCGGCTAGGGAGTAATTTGTTAAATGCAATAAACTTTCAATAAACGGTCAGTATAAAAACCTTAGGACTACTCGGGTGATTTCCACCAATTCTGGAGAATTATTGATAAAAATTGGGCCAAATTAAAAAATCAGCCACCAACGTGAGAGAACCAATCTGAAGTCAAGATAGGACAGTAGACCTATTTATTGTACTAAACTCAATTCATCCTTTGAAGAATGCTATTGTGTAATTAACAAAGCATGTAAAATATTATTTTTGATTGATTGTCTGTATATGTCAATATTCTAGGTTCGCACTGACTTTACGATTCTTGGTGACAGGGGATTCGTTTACAAGCCTTCAATACCTTTTGCGAATTTTAAAACAGATTATCGGAGAAATAATTCCATAAGTTTGCCCAGCAATTGTCAGCGCATTAAAGAAAAATACCAAGATGAGTTAAATCATAGTACCAACATAATGTGCTTCTTTACTGGGGATATTTTAATTGCAATACAAATAATGAGACATTGAGAGAATTACAGTTAAAAAATTCGAAATATCATACAAAGAAAAATCAATAATATTTCGAAGTCGTATTGTAATAAAGAAACACATACAATGAAACTACAAACATTTTCTTTTTCGAGTAATCAAAATTTGATTGCCAAATAAAAAGAAATTATGGTTTATTTAACGACGCAGAGGTTATATCAGCATCGCCGGTGTGCCGGAATTCTGTCCCGCAGGAGTTCTTTTACATGCCAGTAAATCTACTGACATGAGTCTGTCGCATTTAAACACACTTAAATGTCATCGACCTGGGCCGGGCTCGAACCCGCAACCTTGAGCATAGAAGGTCAGCGCTATACCAACTATGCTACTCAGGCCGACTTTGCCAAATGATGTTTTTAATTTAAGTGTACAGTCAAAACGAGTATTTTAAATCAGCCAAAGAAAATGATTTTAAAATAAAACATAGGAATGCAAAATATATACAACAAATACTACAAAAATTGTTATTCAATTCATTAAAAATAATAAGAAAAAACAGAAGACATTAAACGTGCTGGTTTTGACTATCGGAGTAGCCTATGTGATTAACATTCTGGGGACGGAGTTTTGACTGGATGATGTTGGGGAGAGCCAAGAGAGTTTGATTCAAATCCGAAAGTGACAGGGTGTAGTGTAGTAAGAATGGGATTGGAGATTTTGTCATTAAAGTCGGCTTGAGAAGACTTGAGTCGGAGGACGTTGCGGTGGTTCGGGATCTGAAGCATAGTAAGTTGAGGGAGTAATTGATTGAGTAGGTTGTCTAGGGTAATCCATTTGGGAATAAGACATAAAATGAAGGTGCACATGAATGGAAACGTTCTTGTCCATAGTAAGTTGAAATTTCAAACAAGTTTCGTTTTGCTTTCACCTGAATGTCATAAATAGCTTGCTGAATTCCTTTCCTAGTAGTCGCATGATATGCTATTATTTTCGATAAAAGAAAGTACAAAATGATTTGACTTCACATTGTTCAACGGTGATCTTTAACCTCCCAGAAACCGTCAGCGTGGTTCAGGCGGTAGCGCGTTTGCCTGCTGATCCGGAATTGCGCTCGAGCATGGGTTCGATTCCCGCTTGGGCTGATTACCTAATTGTGTTTTTCTGAGGTTTTCCTCAATCGTAAGAGGAATGTCAAGTAATCTATGGCGAATCCTCGGCCTCATCTCGTCAATTGCCAATTCGCTACGGTATCACAAATTTCATCGACGCTAAATAGAACCTAACCTAGTAGTTGATTGAACGTCGTAAAATAACTAATTAAAAAAGTTAACGTCCCAGCTGCGGCTTGCATAATTCCAACAGCGTCTGTCAGTAATTCTGTACTATATCATCCTGCTTTTTCGCTCGTTTTGGAGCCCTGTCTCATCTTGCGTATTCACTGGCACGTTCCGTTGTTTTTATTATAATAGTCAATATCGGCAGGTTTCCACGAGACTGGACATAATTTATGAGGTCCAATCTACTTCAGACCACTCCATGCTTGAGGTGTGCTCGCTTCACGAGACAAACGGCAACGAACCCGTCCACACTGCGGCAACGAATCCCTTTGTGTTCGCGAGTAAAACCGACAAGAAACGGATCGCTGCGCGGCATTTGAGGTGTGCACGTTCTGGCCGCAGCGCGTGCTTGAAATCGCGTACAAACGAGCGAACGAGGCCTCGAATTCTGTTCGACCCTTGTTGCATTACTGCCGCAGCGCGCCCGTGTATTCCCGGTCAACTTCCGAAAATACTGTAAGTATTATAGGTACCGCTATTGCTACACATTGATCAATTCTTATTATGTTAGTAGGCCTACGCACTTTAATCATAGTGTAAATGAACTGTTCGTAACTCATCACAAATCGCTTTAAATTAATAATAATAATAATAATAATAATAATAATAATAATAATAATAAATAACATAAAGTGACCCATATGAAACGTTATCATTTTAAACAGTTAAGTCATAACTTCTGAAAAAGAAACCGCAAACTTGAATTCACTTCTAAACAACACAATAATTGTGAAAGAATCATATTTATCTTCGTCAATGTCACAATAAATGTTGGAAGTGTTTTCCACTTTCATCCAAGCAGAATTTTATCCATCGCAACATCATCTGTGACATTCGCTGAAATGTACGGTTGTCAATGTCGTTAACATGAGTCCTAATATTTTCTCGAAGCTGACGATTTATGTATACTCCGCCCTTTAGTAACTTCAAAAGAAAACGTCTAGAGAAGTTAGGTCCGGTGATCTGGAGGGCCACAGATTCCTTGAAATGTTGTAATCACTGTGGAAGCTGGTTATGAGCTTCATGGGTATTTTGTTTTAGTACCATCTTGTTGGAAAAAGCCCTTCGTCAACTCGATGCCAAATTCTTCTATGAATTCTGTGAAGATGCGACTGTAAACCTCAATGTTTATTATCTAATCGAAGAAAATGGGACCAATGATTCTTATGGCACTGTGCAGCAGATCCTAAACCTTTCAGAAAGTAATGGTGTTCGATGGACAATATAGGGGAAGTTCGTCAGCCTAATAAGCTTACCTCCTGTTAGAGAGTTGAAGTAATTTTTCAGGTGAAACCATGCCTCATGCGAAAACCATGTTACCGAGAGAATGTATGAACCCGGCGTAAGAAGATGCCGTACTCTCTTTTCCTTGTGTGGTTTCTTCAATTCTTGCACTGCATGTATTCTGTACTGCTGTATGCACGCTTCCTTTTTCTGCCATATGAGTCACTTTCTCCTGCTTTAATCGGCACAACGATTTCTATGGTAAGTGGATTAAACGTTATCGATAATCATCTACACGATTTTGAGGCATTACAGCCCTAAGTTTGCCATTACCGCTGAGGAGAGATCCGGTAGTTTACAGGTTTGTAACTAACGACAGAATTGTTGGCCTGCTTGGAGCATTATGCACACAAAACTTTCTTCAAAATGTCTTTCGCCTTTCAACTAAGGAATTTGTAATCCAGTAACATTTAATAAAATACACGTTACACAAAAGAATACTGGATATTTGCTAACTTATCACTACGTACACTTTTTAACACTATGCGATAAGACAGTTATTTCATCCGTGACTACTTATACCGATTCGCTCAGAGCCACTGTACGGTAATAATGTCTAATATCTAATTCACACTAGCTTTCTCAAGGAAATTATAACTGATTAAAATAGCAATTGTTTATGTGGGTCACTCTGTATAAATAATTCACAGCATTGGCTATTGCACCATTCAATAACTACAATAAATTAGGCTATATACACCTTACGAACTCTTTTTATCACACCATTAGCTTTAAATCTATAGGATTTGCTTCACAATCACTCGCTCCATTTCTCCCTTACTTTTTAATGAAAGCCTTACTTTCCTTTATTCTTGGTCTAGCATCTTCAATTTTGATTAATAACGCTGATGTCTGAATCTGAAAGTTTGGAGTCAAATTTACACTGTTTCTGCACTGCTTGTATTATACTGATCTTTGTCTTAAGATTGACTACAAGCTTAATTGGCTCCGTCATAGTCCCTGAGGTGACGTCGAAAATTGTGTACATCTGCCATCCACCATTGCTCAAAAATTCTCTTATATCCTGAGCCTCTCCCAAAGAGCGGCGGTGTAAACTCTTGAATCTATACAGCAGCCGGGCCTGAAATGTATTTATTTTATTACATGATTTTTTATTTAATTAGTGCAGTAAAGTTTCAACACAGTTAATTATCATCATTACTTTAATTTAAAATGATCTTACCTTTTTAATCTCACCATTTTTTAATTTCACTTATTTCATAAATCAAGTAGCGTCGATTGCAACTAGGTAAATGTTATTATGTTCCTATGTTCTACTTGATTTAGGTCTGTTTTCCGTAATAACCATGCGTTCATATTGAAATTTGTCTTTGCAATTTCTTCTTATAAATATCAACAAATTCTATGAGATTAGCTACAACATATTTAATTCATTAAAATGTTAATGAACTCCGCTATTCATCCCGAATAACGTTCCATGGCTATCCATAAAGAATAAATGTATAACTTCGCGGAGATTTGCTCGGGATCTGGTGAAGGTGACATCATAACTAGTCGACCGAAGTCTCGTAGCTGACAATCTCGGCGATCGGATTATACAGCACGACATTGCCAACCTAGTTAAATTCCGCTGTGTGAAGTGAAATTGGCACGCTAGTGAGACGTAGCAAAAATGTTAAACTAACTATAGGTAACGCTTTTTATATAATTTTAATGTATTTCGTTGTCATTTTCAAAATAAAAATATGACATCGGCTAATTAAAACGCTTTTCATTGTCGTGGAATTAAAACGTAGTTGATGAATGATTGGTGAACACAAAAAAATATGCTCATAAATTTCTTTTTTTGAATGTAATGACGGGGCCCTTAACTTCGCGCCAGTGCCGAGAAGCGTAGACCACTTAGTTCGTCAGAGACTATCTCGTAAAGGATGATGATGATGATGATGAAGATGATGAAGATGATGATGATGATGATGATGATGGATAACTGTTAGGATGTCAACGAAATCGGAGTACCCGGAGAAAACCTCTGGATCACCAGGGCCACGGGCTTGCGCAACACAAGTTGTAAATTCCGTGTTGTAAATTCCAATAACACTATTCTAGGTACGTTTTCATATTAACTATGAGGCATCCCTTTGTTCATCTTCATTGACGTTTAGATTCCGATAAATTAATAACATGAATAAACTATTTGAATTCCGTCTGTAATTTATCAACATTAATTTATTAAGATACAAAATTTTATCATTAGAGTGACGAAAGTTTTTGACTTGTAAAAGTCATCTTTAGCAGAACAGAATCACTTAAGAACACATTAGTATGGCAGGCTATAGTATTTTACATTATACATGTTGATTAACTATGAGAACTTGTTTTATGCAACCTAACAGCATGACTCATGAGCATCGTGATAGACATTTTACAGAGTGGCAGTGAAATAGCCTTTCAGATTTCCAGAGCGAATAGCTCATGTTGTATGTAACAAAAGAACTATAATACCATATTGGTGGAAAGTTCATAGTTTTTTTTTTTTTTCAGAAAAAAAGTTTTTTCCCAAATGTTTAACTATCTTATTTGGTAACTATTGCGAGTAGGATCGTGATTTTTGCCCATATCGATAGGAAATCTCATAAAGAATAATTTATCCATCTGGCGTATTTCAATATCATGCACGGTTTTCGTGTAAATTTAATTTTAAAAACCTCTAAATTCAAGGCATTGCACGATGCAAGCAATTGACAACGTCTTGGTAGAGAACAACTCACGTACCTAGACACCCCGAGTTTGTTGATCTCTTACATATGTATTACGAGTAGTGTGTGTCAGCGACGATGTTGCTGGACTGCTGAAACTTCAAACTTAATTTTCTAATAAACCGTGTATTTAATGACAAAACGTACTATATGTCTCCTATTCATTTACGTGTACCCTATCGTCCCTTTTAATTTGCAAGGTTATTTCACTTTCACTCTATATATAAGGGGAAAAGGAACTGACAACCCTACTCCATTATCTCCTGGCCTAGTTGCCTCAAGAGTGATATTCTGTTGGTGTCACTTGTGGGGTTCAACTTGTCTTAAGTTAATATTAAAGTATCAAAACATTACAATAGTATTGTTGCTGCAGTTAAACATTTTAAATATGCAGTATGTGTGAAATAACGTTAAAATACAATTGGAAATAAAGATTAAAATCTATGCCTTACATGGAGTAGATTTCAATAGCAGAACGGACTTTTACCAGGAGGGACTGACTTAAGCGATATAAAGAGTTATTAATATTTGGAAGCTTTAAATTAAATAATGGGGCCTTTCCATAATAATATTTTAGCAATGTAGTATTTAAACCAACGTTATGTCAAAATTAATTCTTAAACACAACATTTTGATTAGACCTATACAGTTTTCACGTCACTATACGCTCGTGCTACAACCTCAGTTCAATATATAAACATAGATTTGGTTATGTGATCATGTAGCATAACTTATAATACGAGGGTTGTAAATAAAGGTAACATAGACAGTACTAATATAATATTATCGAACTTACATGAAAAATATAATATAATCACCAGAGTGTTTCTGTATCGTTTGCCAAATCCGTGGTAACCGTTAAATGCCGTTAGCGAGGTTGTTTCCATTGATCTCTCTAATGGACTGAAATACTGATGCAATGTCTGGCAACCTCTAACCTCTAAGCGGTTCTTTCAACCGTGAAAACAAACCGTAGTCACAAGGACTCATATCAGGGGAATATGGAATAAGTTGCAATACTACCAAAATCCATCTCTGCAGCAATTGAGCCACTATTCCTGCGACATGACAACGAGCATTATCATGCAAGATGAAAGATGAATTGTCTCTCAGGAAATGTGGACGTTTGCGCCGCATAGCTGGACGTACAGCAGGTTGCGTTCGAGAAAATGTTGGTATTACGCTGCATTGACATTTTGATCTTGAGGTACGACATGGCTAATGATAACACCTTCACTGTAGTATGCCATTATCAGCATGACTTTCACCCTAGAGGGTTCATATCGCACTTTGTTTTGGACGTGATGATCCTTTGTGGTGCCATTCATTAGACTGACGCTTTAGTTCAGGTTCGTATGTCCGTGCCCACGTCTCGTCAACGTCTTTGCTCGTCAATAGCAACAGTAAGTTGCAGGAATACATACCCTTCGTTGTGGTATCTCTGTAGGTGAAGTTGAGCTGTTGCGTACAGGTTATGAGGAATCCAGTGTGCTGCAATTTTTCTCACATGGAGGTTTTTCTTCAGGATGTGCACACAGTTTGATGACTGAGTCCAACCTGGATGGATAATTCTCGTACAGTCCAGCGATGGTCAACAGCAAGGAGACCTCGCACTAACTCCATTTGTTCATCACAAAATATGGATGGGCGATCTGCGCGAGCCACATGTGTCGTCTCATTCCGACCAATACGAAATGCAGACCCATCTTACAACCATCCGATACGGTAGTGTGTCGTTGCCACAAGCTTCAAATAAATCCTTGATGACATTGGCGTGGACGGACTACCTTGATTTTTATCCACGATCGCTGCTCAAATTTAGTAAACATGCTTTAGAGCAGTTAAAAATAGTGCTCTACATTTAACCACGCACAATAAAACATTCGTGTCATAACAACCGGTTTTATCCTTCAATACAACTACAATATCTTCAACTACGATCACCATTTGTCACATATCGCATGCGAATGCGCATGACTCATTCCCGGCAGTGTTGCCACTACTGTATTTACAACCCATGTATCAGAGAACGCATGTCGATTTTAATCTTTATTTCCAATTGTATTTTAACATTATTTAACTATTCACACATATTGTATATTTAAAATATTCAACTGCAACACCAATATAATTTTAATGTTTCGATATTTTAATATTAATTTTTTTAATTTTCTCAGTACTTCAATATACAGAATAATTCACGAGGACTTACAGTCCCTTACGAAGCTTACTATTTCCGAAGACATTCTGAGCAAAAAAAAAAGTCATATAAACATGTGTCCTAATCTCAATATTTTCAGAGTTACACTAATTTGAAGTTGTTAGTAAAACACCTATTTTCAGTTTTAAGAGTAAAAAGTATTGCAAATAGAGAATGAACTATTCAGAAGTGTCATTTCTTTAATTGGCTAGTGTTCTGAAGCTAAAAGTATGTTGTTAATTGCTTTGTACAGATTTTATTTTTCAATTTTTAACTAAGAATTACTTCATTCTTACGCACTTATCACAAAAATTGTTACAAATCATACGACTTTAGGAACTTGATTCTTTACAGTTTAATTACGCATCCTAATGTACAGTCTTAAAGAATTTACAAGAGTGGCGTGATTTGTAACAATTAAAAATCGAAAAAAAAATCTGTACGGAGCAACTATGGAATTAACAACACATTTCTAGTTTCAGAATATTAGCCAGTTAAATAAATGATACTCCTGAATAGATCATTCTTTATCTGTAATATTCTTTTACCCTTAAAACTCAAGAATAATGGTATTTTACAAACCACTTCAAATATTAAGATTAGGACAAATGTTTATATGCCATTTTTTTGCTCAGAATGTCTTCGGAAATAAGATCCGTAAGAGACGGTAAATCCTTGTGAATCACCCTGTATACATAATGTCTATCACGATGCTCATGATACATGCTGTTAGGATGAATAAAACAAGCTCTCATATGAGGCGCTCAGCGCACAAATGGCCCAACCCACAAAATTTGCATACTGAGTATGCTTCAAAGAGTTACTCATACTGTTCTCTTCAGTGTAAATCAACCTAATTATCATTCCTAGTTCTTCCATGAGATTTCAGCACAATTTCCGTTTGTATATCGCATTTCGCACACTACTACAATGAGGTAAAGTGAAAATATTATTTTGTGAGTTGGGCCATTTGTGCGCTGAGCGCCTCACATATAACCAACATGTATAATATAAAATACTATAGTCTGCCGTACTAATGTTTTTTAAGTGATTCTATTCGACCTGAAGATGGCTTTTACAAGTCGAAAAACGTTCGTTACTCTACATTGTATGGTAATATTCTGTATCTTAATAAATTAATGTTGGTAAGTTACAGACGGAATTCATATAGTTTATTGACCCCTCTGTTCAGTTATCGTTCTTAGTTTCCATTAACAGCTACCTGTATCGTTATGAGTATAGGTCATGCGTTATCTCTTGGAAGCAAATGATAAGTTATATCGATTTAATATACGGTAATATAAATTTAAAAAATATGTTATAGATCACTAAAATTAACCAATGAGATGCAGCCAGCCTTACTTTCTCAAACATTTTTGGTATCACTGTACTCCTTTAAGAAACCAGGGTCTACTCATCAGTCGCTGCAGTTGTCTTGACAAATGATGACATTGTTTTCATTGATAATGTTCTTCGCTTCTTCCTTAGTGCAAGGATTTAATCTGGACACTCTAACTTTTACATTTATCCACAAATCAACGTCCACAAAAGAGGATTGACTGGTTGTAGACTAGTATTGCACCACGTAATTTTAGTGTAGTGTTGCACCATGAGATGTTCCAAGATTTCACCTTTCATCATTTTGTAAATGCTAAAAGGCTAATAGAAATCCCGAAAAATACCGAAGGAATTTTTTAGGAAAATTCTCTGAGATTAATCAATATAAATCAATCGAAACAGTTTTCGGTAAGGACTCTGCATTGATCTCTAAGCTTCTTGTCTTGAACACTCTTGATTCAAGAAATCTATGAATAGCTGTGTAGTTTTTAAACTTCGTCATCGGAAATCATCCTTGAAATAGCGTTTGAACTGCACATATAACTAATATAAATACTCTTTGTTAAATGTAATACTTTAAGTGATCCATTTTATCCTTGATCTTGGCTCAGAAACAAAACGTAAGGAAAGGCAGACACAATAGGACTCTAGCCTGGTGGCCATTATCATAACATAGCCACCTATCCTGAAACACTCGCGGACAGGACAAATGCCACGTGGCGGAAAACCACTCAACTATCCACTCTATATGCTTAAATAACTATATTGGTAAGCAATCACGACAGAGCGTGTGGAAAAAACTGTTCGACGAAACAAAAACAGAGCTATTACTCACACAAGTGAGCAGGCTTCCTTCCAATACAAGTAGCTATTAGCGAGTAATCGCTCACTTTTATTGATGTAATCCGTTGTCTCATTTACTCCAAGTCAGCCATAACAAACTTACGTTGTCTCTTGTTCGTCCTGTCTTCAAGTCCGTCACTCAGCCACTTCACTAGAAGCGAGCGCTGTCGTCTTACTTATTTTATTTGCATCGGTTCTCACGGGTCAAGTGGTCCATTCCGGAAAAAGAACTATGGATGTAGTGGAACAATGGTGTAAGTGCCTTCCCGGATGTATTCTTCATACATTCTACTGCGAGGTCACAAAAAGTGCATTTACACGGACGTGATCTAACTAATTTCGACGGTAGAGCTTTACATACTCTTACTCAAAAATAATAAAAAGAAAATAAACAAATAAATTAATACAAAATGCACACAGCACTATGAAGTATAGAATAAACATTATTATTGCATTTACGTTGATATTTTCAGATTCTCTGAGAGTTTTTAACTGCTAGGGTGTGGGAATAGGAATGAATATGACGTGCGTGTTATTTTATTCATTACCTAAATCTGATATGTGCGGATTCTATTTACGTATGTATCCCTCAGTTCATTTTGAGTTAAACTTTGGTTCGGGGGAAATATAGTACGTATTTACAATTAATAAGAAATAATATATGAAATTGGTTATCTGGCGTTACATATACAGGGACATCATTTTATTTTTACTAACATTTCTAATATTAACCTAGCTATACCTTTGGATTAACGGTTGAGAATCACAAACACCGTTTGCTACCCCCTTCCACGACTGGAGTTCGATGATACTGGCATAAAATACAAACAAATCTTTTACTAGGTATAGGAGGGAAGAAAAGTTAACTAGGAAATATCGCGATTTTCAGTTTGATAATTTTCATTATAGGTTTTTGCTTAATCAAAATACAGTACTGTATTAACAATAAGTGTTTTTACTCACGAACTGAGCTATCCATTCGAAAGTATTCATTATGGAGTGTATATTATACTGTCTACAGCACATTAGCTTACGATATAGAGAATGAAGTTAAATTGAAAAATAACCATAATATGGATATTTAAACACATTTTTGAAAATGGTGGCCGTTCATTTCGATACAGGCTTCAGTTCTTTTGTGCATATTATCGCAGTATAGACTATTGTACCTAATTCCAATTACTAGTTTGAGTCCTTTGTACTAGTAACTCATGTTGAAATAATTCTTTACCTAGTTTATAAAGATTACCTTACGTACTGTAAATTCAGTCTTCACTTCTCCCCGATCCGAAAAGATAAAATTACTCAGACATGCTATCTACTGTCCGTCCAAGTGGTTTTGTCGTAGGGTCGTAGAAAGGGGGGGAAAATCACGTGACAGTTAATTACTTAACGAGGCCCTTTTATTTAAGCTATTTTAAATAGTTGTATAATATTACGTAGACGTCCAATTCCTAACAGAAATTAATATTTTCAGAAAATAGCTAAGACAGCCCAGCTACTAGCCTTTACAAAGGGACGAGCAGAAGCGAGTGGGGGGAACCGGGATGCTACGTAGGCAAATGCACGACAGTACCTGTGCGAAAATATGATTCAATATTGAAATCTCTTTCGTCACTGGAAAACGCGAACATATTTCTGGAACGTACTATACTCACTAACTCAGTACTGCTTACTATGACCGCATACGCGGCCTTGGTTCTGTGTGGAGAACGGTTGGAAGTTTACTAGTAGAGGGGGTGGGAGTGAAGTATAGTAAAAAATTCAGGTACAATAAAAAGTGAAGCAAAAATAAAATGATGTCCCTGTACATCATAAATATAACAAAACAAGTTTAAATTGGCAAAATTATTTCTTACTCTTCTCCGAAAAATCTTCCGTTTGTATGAAGTGTATGAAAGAATAGGGGATGCATCGCAATGTAGCTATTACGTCTGATAATGTGAAATGGACAGACAGAATAAGAAATGAAGCTTTGTTGGACAGAGTTGATGAAGAAAGAATGATGCTGAAACTGATCAGGTAGAGGAAAGGGAATTGGTTATGTCACTGCATACTGAAGGATGCACTGGAAGGAATAGTGAATGGGAGAAAAGTTCGGGTCAGAAGAGGTTATCAGATGATAGAAGACATTAAGATATATGGATCATATACGGAGACTAAGAGGAAGACATGCGGGATATTTCGTGTAGAACGAAGAATAACATTAAGATCCGTGTCTAGCTTCAGGTTACTGTATTGAATGTTTATTAAGAAGTACTAGTGTTAGGTTCCAGACACCGATTGTCTCACACGCATTTAAATTGATTTTCTTCTGTTCGTAAAGGGAAGTTTAAGATAGTATCCTAAAGTACAATTCTGGGGTGGCTGAGTGGTCACACTTTTGGCCTGTGACGCGGGCAGTTCGGGTTCGAGTTCCGGTCAGACCTGGGATTTTTCATTGAAAAATTAATAGTGACAAGGTCGCAGTTGGGGGGTTTTCTCTTGTTTCCTCAAATTATTCGTCTACATAATTCCGTCATAATTTTTCCACTTTGTCACCTCCGAGTTGCCCGATTCCTTCCTAAATGCGTTGCCCCATTCCCTCCCGAAAAAAGGTGCAGGTCTATTTCCTCCCATCTGAAATCAACTTCGCGGAGGCTATGGGTCAATTCCCTCCCTCTCTCTGAAATGGAAACACAACTTCCAGTTCCACTTACAAACTGCGGACTGTCATATGTTCAAATTAATATCACTTATACTTATATTAACTTGTACTAATATTTAATATACTGTATAAGCTTATATGGTCTTTCTGATATAGCCTTCAAGGATTTGTTTCTAGCACAGTTCCGAATTCGGTTCAGGATATCGGAACTAGCGCATTCCCTAATATTTCGTTCAATTATTATTTCAGTATTTGAATCAGTTTTAATGAAGTGCTTACATGTTTTTAATGTATGTCCATCTCTGTACACCGTCCTTCAAAGTCTTCTGAAAACTGAATTTAAATCCGTTATATAAAATTAAGTTCTTTCCCTTCTCACTTAAAATTTTCGTTACCTCAGTCATAATAGTAACTAACCCAATACAACCACATAACGACTGTTACACTACATGTGAACACTGCTACAAAGAAAGCACAGAACTGTTGTACTAAAAGTGAACAGCGCATGCAGAAACAAAATCAATCACAAAATAATATTACTCCGTGTACAGTAATCAGGAGGGGAGAGGGCTACTTGTATTTCTAAATAAAATGTAGCCGGGAAGGAATGGAGCTATTATCTTAGGACTTTAATCGATCGGGAGGAATTGGGTTGTGGCAATTGACTGCGAGAGGGAACTGACCCACACCCCGTCATCTTTCCATAGTATTCTCCGAAATCGGCTGGCGACACACGAAGGGGTCTGGCCTAGGGACGAGTGGGGTTGCCTGCTCGAAACCTGGATACGCAGCGAACCTTAGTGTAGTCAGCCGGTGTGGGTTTGGGAATGCGCCTAGCTTGAGGATTAGCGTATTAGATCGTGAAAAGTCATAGAGCTGGGTCATAGTGCCTCCCGCCCGAAATTCCATTCCATTTAATCTTAAATCCTACGCTATTTCTTGCATTATATGCGACAGGAAAACAATGATAAACAAATCAATGAGTAAATGAAGTAAATAATTAAGTGAGTCAATATCAGAGAATTACAGAGGTTGGAATTTAACGTCGATTTTGTAGTAAACGATGAAGTTGTACGCTACTATAGAAATTATCAGAAAGAAATCTGAAGAAACTGCTGTGAGTCGATATGAAACAGGAATTCTGAAGCTACTAACACTAATACTGTTGTAATGATTAAGCCTAGTGCTAATAAGATAACTGCAGTACGTTTCTTTTATTATTAGTGGCAGATTAGGAGACCACTGTAACCTGACAGCTTTTCATGACAAAGTTTCAGGTTAGATCCCTCAAGATATGGTAAACAAAATGTCTGCGATAAAATTTACTCAGATATTTATTTTCCTTCCCAATCTCATACCACTATTGATCCATGATCTTTTGCGGTTTAGAAGAACATGTGGTTAAGTGCAATTGAAGCCTTGCCCCGAATAGGGATCTAAGGGCCATAATCGTCGAAAACGAGTTATTAGTGGAATAGGAATCTATGATAGTTTCTCTATCACATGGGGGCATCTGTCGGTAGCTGTGGCAACTACATCAGGTTTAAAGTCCAAAGCGAAGTTCGTTCGTTGTAGAAAATGGATCTAGTTTCAGTTAGTTTTTCTTAAATTTCTCAAAAGAATAGAACTGGAGCTTAGATCCCTATTCGGGGCAAGGCTTCAATTATTGCAACATAGATTCGCGCGTTCAAACCCGACAGAAGGCGATGACTTTTGGAGAGATTTTAATATTGTTCCGAATCCATCGGTTAATTGTGTTTGTCGGTGAAATCGGTAATATCGAGATGAGTCTGAATATCCACCAAAGGATTACCTTACATTCGCCTTACAGTTGGGAAAAATTCGAAAATCAACCAAGTAATCAGCAAAGAGAGCAGATGGGGTACGTTATCAAGTTTACTATACCGAGAGCTTTGATTACGTCACGAAGTGGGGGAAGGGGTCTTACCTACAAGGTACAGTCCTTGTACGCGCAGAGCTCTCTGATGTTACACGTGCTGTCTTACGTATTTGAATTTCCTGTTTTCTGCATATTCTACACTATTTCCTGTATTCACTTTTTTCCTATCGCAGTCCTAATTAGTTCTATTTGTGTTTACCGTAAGTGCAAAGCATTTGTTTGCCTTTGCATTACAACATAGTTTACGTTATGCCGAAAGAAAAGAAACCTCAGCATGTACAATTGCAGCGATTTGTTGAGGAGTTCGGATCGCAGCACTTTTCCACGGTTGGTGAAAAACGTACATGCATGATTCGAAAAAACTCGAAGCTATTCCCACGAGTTCAAATGTGGAATGTGATTTTTACCAAGACATGTGCCACATGTTCGTTAGGGCAAATATTCCATTTAAAAAACTGGAACACCCATGTGTCAGATCATTTTTGCAAAAATATACAGGTATAACACTACCCCAACAATTTATTCTGCGTACGGGTTATTTAGCAAAATGTTATGAAGATGTCTTACGTGAAATTAGAGAAACCTTAAAAGATGAAACAATTGTGGATATCTATAGACGAAACGACAAATATTGCAAACAGATCTGTTGCTAATGTTATTGTTGGGGACTTCAAACTAAATGTGTGGGCAAAAAGTTTCTATCGACATTCGAAGAGCTATAGAAAGTAAATCATGTTACCATTGCAGCTCTGTTTGAAAAATCAATGCGTTATTGTGGTCTGACGAAATGAAAGCAGAAAAGCTTAATGAAGTATATTGTCGTGCACTGTAACAAATGCAGTCATGAAGAAGAGTAAAGTAGTAGAAAGTAAAATACTATGTTTTCTATGTTGTTGTATTTATATACAATATATTATTCTTATGTAGCTACAATAATATCATGTAACACAGAACTATGTGTGTTGTAATTAAATGCACAATATAAACAATAGGTTATTTAATATTATAAAGTGAAGTTACTGAACAGTAAAGATAATTTGCTGCAGGAACTGTACTCCAGTCGTTGTTATTGTAGCGACACGATGACATTCATCCCTCCCTTCCTTGCTCCCTCATACATTATGATATAGTGCGTGTAGCAGTTAACGGTTTACGTACACCAAATGCTCTCTCTGGTAATCAGTCCAAGCGTGATTCAGACCCACTTCTCGAGTCCAATTCACTACCGTCTGAGCTGCGTCGATGGTCATCAGCGCGGCTTCTTCCGGAAGAAGTAAAGCTGTGGGTCCGGTCGTATATTTACGGTACATAAAGAACTCTGTCACCGACAAAGAGCACCAGGCAAAATTTGTCGGTCATTTCTCATCCAAGCTGAGTTTCGACGCTAAATACTAATTGCAGTCATAAACGTCGTTAAATAAAATGCTAAAATGCTACTGCTGCTATTGTCACTACTATAACTGCTACTGCTACTACAGGTCCACCGTTATGGAATAACGGTTAGCATGTCTGAGCGTCAAACGAGCGGGTCCGGGTTCAAATTCTGGCTGGGACAAGTTACCTAATTGAGGTTTTTTCTGGGGTTTTCCCTCAACCCATTAAGAGCAAATGCTAGGTAACTTACGGCGCTGGACCCTGGACTCATTTCGCTGACATAAACAAATTCATCTCACTAAGACGCTCGATAACGACAGCAGTTGAAAAAGCGTCGTAAAATAACCAATTAAAAAACTACTGCCGCTGCTGCTGCTATTACTAATGTTCGACCGAGTGGTTAACTTATGTCGCAGGGTAATCGAAACTTAACGGGGCCGTTTTATTTAAATTATTTTAGGCAGTTGTATAATATTATTACGTTAACTCCAAACTCCGTACAGGAGATACTTTCAGGTAAGAGCCTAACACCCCAGCCACTAGCTTTTGCAGAAGGGCCAGTAGAAAGGGGCGAGGAAACCGAGATGCGACATAATCACTAGGACGGAACTACTACTACTGCTGCTACTGCTATTATTACTAAACTACTGCTGCTACTACTATTACAATAAATATAGACATAATAAGGATATCCCGAATGATACCTCTGTTCCCTCTCTAATACAGAATGAAAGAGCTAGGAATTGTTTAACATAGGTATCACACACGCGATTATCTAGCGTCGATTGTTTTTGTGGTAAGGTAATTTGACGAGATAAAGCCGAGGATTCGCCATTGGATTATCTGACATTCGCCTTATAGTTTGGGAAGCCGCAACCAGATAATCACTCCACAACGACTCTATAATACGGGTAAGTAACTAAAAACCTCGCGTAATTTTGCAAGAAATCATGGCCAACTGCACAGAGAAGCTTGTGAAATAATCACGTAGGATTCAAATATTAAGGTATGATAATAATCACATTGTGGACCTTGATGAATCAAATGCTATATATCAATAAATTTAAATCTTTTTTTCAATCTTATGGCTTAACACTAATATAATATAAAACAAATTAATTCAATATTTTATATATTTACATCGTATTGTGTCATCATACAAACGTTTTCGCCCTCATGAATTGTAAATTGATGAATCAAAGTTCGGAAAATGGAAATGGGTCTACCATAAAGGGAAACGTATCGAAGGCCAATAGGTATTTGATGGAGTCGACAGTACTACAAAACGCCTTTCATTCTCGGATTTTTTTTTTTTTGTTTTTTTTTTTTTGTGCAAGAGAAAATACAATTTTTTTTTTGTTCTGAGGAAATATTCGCCTTTTATTCTCTGATTAATATTTTGGTGCAAGAGAAAAGACAATCTTTTGGTCCAGGGAAATACCGTACTCATCTTCATTCGATAATCAAACACATTAGGTCTACTCATTTCAACTTGATATTTTGTTATATCTACTAAACTATTCATCATTAAACTAGGCTACGATGTTTTGTTGTTACTAAAATTAAGAATCAAATCATGTACCACTCTTTTTTTTTCACTCTATCAGCGTTTGTTTTTTTTTTTCTCCGGCTCGACATTGAACGGTCACTAATGTCAAAACAGTTTGCTTACCTGTATTCTGGAGTCGCACTCTAACTCAAGCAGGCCTCGAATCCAACCTCAAGCGCAGCCCCCAGCTAAACGGCCTGTACTAACGAATATTATAAGCTATATCTCTGTTGTTGTGTGGCTGGTAGTATTAGGTACAGTAGCTTCAGCGTGCAAGTAAATATTATGAAAACTTTGAACTATATAAATGCTACATACGCGAACTTTAAACATTTCTTCTCACTGTTGTCCTACAAAGACTCAGTTTCTAAACTAATTCTTTCGATCTCTGCTTACCTCATGTTAGAGTGTTTCTTGTGTAACGCAATAAAAGTAATCGCGTTATGGAACTTCTCTCGATAAAAAATTACAGGGCCCATAGGAATTTAGCTTTTTCGACAAAACAATGAAAGTTTGTACAGTATTGTAAACACGCTATAATAGCACATTAAAAATAACAAACTCAGTAGAAACTGTATCACATTTACAATTAATATCTAAACATCCTACCTTGACAAAACAAGTGGAGTAGAAGAGTGTGATGGTGGCTTCGGAACAGTGTTGCCAATTCAACGGTTTTCACACTAGATTTAGCGTTTTTCTGTGTTAATTTAGCGGGTAAAATGTATGGAATTTGTATTGCTAAGATAGGAATTTAGCGGGTTTTTAGCACTCACACCGGGAAAATAATTTCACTTTACACTGAAAATATAGCATATTTAGCGCTTTCTGCACTGTTTCATAGCGAGTTTTTAAGAATTGAGTTGGCAACACTACTTCGAAACTACGGAATAAGGCATTGCTGTTGGGAAAAAAAGGAAAGTGAGTGGCGCGTGTTGTATGCATTCCCAGGCAAGTCATTATGTTCTGCCACGTAGCATTTAGGCCTATGTCTTCGCTTGATGGCGTAAAGTACAGTACAATCTAATGTTAAACGGTGGGGCAAAGCATGTTTTTATAGGCAAAATTGCATTTTTGCGATTGTGTTACCCAATTTCTTTACAGCATATGAACAAATTTGCGCAATTCAGATACAGGTTCTAAGATATAATAATGTACTCCGTACTTCTGTTCTGCAAAATATTAATATAATATTTAGTGACAGGCCTACTCTTTGCGAATTAAGAACAAAATCAATTACTTTGTACAGTACAATGGCTTGTATGACAACTGACATCTTTCCTAGAGACGAGCTGGTTGAAAAAGAAGATTGAGAGAAGTACTTTAGTTTGCATTGAGTTTCTGAATAATGGAGATTAATAACACAGTACCACAACAACAGAGTTAACTCCACAGTCACAGAAGCAATGCAAGATATAAATTAATCGAGAAAACGATAGCTCGAGATTTTATTTCAAGGCATGGAAATTCCTTTACAATGTAAGTTACAGTATTTAATCACAAAATAATAATGTATAAACATAATCTGAAACAGCCAAAACGTGTTCGGGAAACCTTGGAACTTGTATAGCCTATACGTTGAAACTGAAAATTACTATTTCAGAATTATTTTTATATCGTCTTCTTATAATAGTGGAGAAAGGAATACGAAAGAAATGGGCGATTAATTTATTTTTGATAATAGTTGCGCTCCTTATGACGATTGATTAATGTATCAGTTTCCTTCGTTAGAGATCCAGTTCATATCTTAGAAGTATAAGTTTTTAATAAAGCCGAGCGACGCTAAATGACTTATTAATTGATACAGCGTCATTAAATATCCGACGAAATAAAACAAGGTCGATGTCGGAATACATTCTTTTTTAGTTTTCTTATTTATTATCTCTTAAAAAATCGATCGTTTCCAATACCTCATTATAAATCCACGAGGAAGTACATGCCTACCAGTACAACATTAAGACCGTAACTCATTTGTGACATGATTCAATAAAATGTAGATTAAAAAAAATTGACAATTTAGTGATCCAACGTGCCTCAGGCTAGTTTGCCAAAGTTTAGTATCGCGCGAGTTGAAGGGATTGCTTGCCAATATCATGTTATGATGAACACATTGCACTTATCTCTCCCTGTATGTGTTAGTGAAAGAATGGAATGAACTTGTGTGTGGTATAACAATAGAACAATGAATATTCACGTACATATTTTCAGTCTCAAGTACGATCAGGTGTCTCTCTTCTTGAACTGTGGGTACTCACGATCTTCCATATTCATAATATGACCATTATAAGACGGAAATGTTTCCTAAACAATATCTATGCTGATATTTTCTCCTACATACACTATGTGGCTATTAATTAAAATACAAAGGCTGTGTTATATCTCCACCCGGATATGTAAAATACCGACACATCAACATTGCCCGATGAGATCACGATAGCTTTGAACACAAAATACTAGTTTAGAAGTAAATTAAAAACAGTCCTTTCAGGAATAAATTTAAAAAAATCCTATGTTGTGCCTTTGAAAAGGATAATCACAATTTCATGAATAAAAATGCACAACTAGACCTCAATGTCAGGAAACGCTGTAAATTACCTTAACAATGTTGATTACCGGTACTTTAAAAGTATAGCTTTTTACAAAAATATCCCTAGATATTCTAACAACGATGATCTCTTTAAAATTATTGTTTTTTTTTTTACAAAAAATATTATCAGATTTTCTATCAAAGTGACCACTTTAAAATTATAGCTTTTTAAAAAATTATTCTCAAATGTTCTAACGATATTGATTAGTTTAAAATTATAGCGTTTTACAAAAATATTTCCAGATATTCTAACGATGTTTATTACTTTAAAAGTATAGCTTTTTAAAAAAATATCCCCAGATATTCTAACAATGATGATCATTTTAAAATTACTTTTTTTACACAAATATTCTCAGGTATTCTAACAAAGTGATCACTTTAGAAGTACAGCTTTTTACAAAAATATCCCCAAATGTTCTAACAGTGTTGATTACCTTCTAAAAATTATAGCTTTTTACAAAAATATTCCCAAATATTCTACAATGTTGATTACTTTAAAATTATAGCTTTTTACAAAATATTCCCAAATATTCTAACAATGTTGAGTACTTTAAAATTAAGGCCTTATTAGAAAAATATTCCCAAATATTCTAACAATGTTGATTACCTTAAAATTATAGCTTTTTACAAAAATATTCCCAAATATTCTAACAATGTTGTTTACTTTAAAATTATAACTTTTTACAAAAATATTCCCAAATATTCTAACAATGTTGCTTACTTTAAAATTATAGCTTTTTACAAAAATATTCCCAAATATTCTAACAATGTTTATTACTTTAAAATTATAGCTTTTTACAAAAATATTTCTAAATATCCTAACAATGCTTATTACTTTAAAATTATAACTTTTTACAAAAATATTCCCAAATATTCTAACAATGTTGATTACTCTAAAATTATGGCATTTTTTAAATATTCTCATATATTCTAACAATGTTTATTACTTTGTAATTATAGCTTTTACATAAATATTCTAACATATTTAAACATTTCACCATTTTTCTATTTTTTTTTATTTTACTTCCTCGGCAGTTGTACTTAATGTTACTTCTTGTGTGACTTCTTATAATTAAAAATGTTAACTACTGAAATATTCCACTTCTAACTGGAAGCAGTGTGATCTCTGTTACTGACGACACACTTCAATGACAACGTGAATTTTACTTTCGATGCTTTTTAAAGAGACGTACAACAGTATGAATTCGAGATACTCGAGAGCGCTACTGCACCAAAATCTCATACGAATTGTACGGGTATTACAAACGGAATCGGACTCTTTGTGAAATTGTGAGTAGACAGCTGAATGCAGAGGACATTCATATTGCGTTTCTGGTGAAGAAATCGCAAGTAGTTGATCTACACGCAAGTGAAGCAATTTTTAAATAGCTGGGCACTTCTTTAATTCCTGTTTAAAGTCAGCAGAATTTTAATCGGCACTCACTGGAATATGTTTTAAAATTCGTGGATGACATATACTGCAGCTCATAGGATTTTAAGATTACTGAATCTGCTAGACTGTAGCACTACAGGGTTGTTTCCGATCTCTGATAACTATTTTTGAATGACGTCATGTGCTTCAGGAGTCACACGACAACTGAACTGTGATCAGAGGTGACAGACCAGTAGTTAGTAATTTCATAGTCAGAGTGCACGGTGTCTCACAGCATCAATGCCCAAGAAAATCTAGCCCTTTTGGGAGGGGTATATTAAGAACCTTTGCAATGACAAATATCGTTAAATGAAAATCATAGGAGCCTGCAAAAAACGAGGTTTCGTTATTTCCAAGAAAGGCATCTTCTGTGTACTTAATACGACTGGCAAATCTCGAATGAGATTAATTCCAGAGGGAAGAAAGCAAGCAAATCCACCCCCCGTTACAAGCCGCACTACTTCAGAAGATGATACAAATTAATCACATCCGAGCTATACCAATCTTATTAAGTACACAGAAGATGTCTTTCTTGGAAATAACGAAACCACGTTTTTTGCAGGCTTCAATTTTCACTTAACTATACTTGGCATTGGAAAGGTTCTTAATGTACCCCTCCCAAAAAGGCTCGATTTTCTTGGGTATTGGTGCTGTGAAACACCGTGCACTCTGACTATGAAATCACTCACTACTAGTCTGTCACCT
The DNA here is from genome assembly GCF_040183065.1 of Periplaneta americana. NCBI lineage: Eukaryota > Metazoa > Arthropoda > Insecta > Blattodea > Blattidae > Periplaneta > Periplaneta americana. The sequence continues at coordinate 115,703,378 of NC_091119.1, forward strand.
CTGACCACAGTTCAGTTGTGTAACTCCTCACACACATGATGTCATTCCAAAATCGGAAATAACCCTGTAGTACATTGACCCCCGACCAGGTCGTGATGGAATCTGTAGTGGATAAAAGACGCGTTGCAGAGGGGTTTTCTCTGGTATTCCCGTTTCACTCTATCCCTTTACCAACACTCTCCACCTCCCCTCATGTCATGTCATGTGCAATTCTGTAATTGTCAAAAATAGGCTGGGGTGAAATCTTAGAAGTAATATGAGTTTCCGACGCTGATACAGAAGAGGCTTGGGATCCGGTGTCTGGGGCTTATCAGGCTAGTGTCTAATGATGGGGGGCTAACTATCAGCATCGGATTCATGAATGCCAGCCAGATCACCTGTTTGACTTGAGCAATAATCGCATATCGTCGTTGATTTTATGAAATCTCCTATGTTACAGTACAGAGCATAATTTTTTTCAGGAGGAAGAAGAAAGTAATTAAATATCAGTAAGTGTCATCAAATATTCATTATATGAGGTCTCGCCATCCTCAGTGAATATTAACACGACTACTATGAAGTAGTCAATGTGTATTATCACCATTAAATCGAGAAAAATTCGTTCCGGCACCGGGAATCGAACCCGGGACCTCTCAGCTCTGCGCGCTGAGGGCTCTTTCCAACTGAGCTATGCCGGGACACGATCCACGGTGCCGGTCGAACTCCTCTCATTGTACTGTTTTACAGCCTACTACCTGCATTTAAACCTATGTAAGTCAATATGCAGGAGCGCATATTTAAATGACTTTTATGGTCATATTCAACAACAGTTTGTGATAACTGTAAACATTTTATGTAGCCATATTAAACAACAGTTTGTGATAACTGTAAACATTTTATTACAGTTATCACAAACTGTTGTTGAATATGGCCATAAAAGTCATTTAAATATGCGCTCCTGCATATTGACTTACATAGGTTTAAATGCAGGTAGTAGGCCGTAAAACAATACAATGAGAGGAGTTCGACCGGCACCGTGGATCGTGTCCCGGCATAGCTCAGTTGGAAAGAGCCCTCAGCGCGCAGAGCTGAGAGGTCCCGGGTTCGATTCCCGGTGCCGGAACGAATTTTTCTCGATTTAATGGTGATAATCAATAAGTGTATTTCGTCCTCGGAATACATCAATGCCATAAAGATATCTTGCAACGTCACCGCAGTGAGATCTGTCCCTGGCAGAACCTTCAGTACTACCCGTTGTTGCCATTCCGGCTGCAGCGAGACTGAAACACTTGGCCACGTTCTGGGATTCTGTAAGAAGGGAGAGCTACTGCGTAACAGCAGACACCATCGTGCTCGTACAGCAATTGCCAACCTGCTAATAAACAGAGGATGGGAAGTACATGAGGAGATTCATTGTGTGTCTGAAGATGATTCTCATACAAGGGTGGATATATTTGCCATCAATAGAAGAACCCAGAAAGTGAGAGTCTCAGACCATACGATTTGCTTTGAGCGAGACACGAATCAGGCACTGTAGATAACTGATGACAAGTGAGCTAAATATGTACTTTGTCTTCCATACCTCAGTAAAAAATATGGCATTTTGCTTTACAACTGGGATGTTACAGGCTTACTATATGGAGCGAGGGGTTGTTTACCAACATTTACATGTAATATCATTAAATTTGTTAAAATTCCGTTTTATGAGGTTCAGAAGATTGTGATGGAAATTCTTAAAACTTCTCTTCAAATTCTATACTATCATTTATACGTTAACACATAAATTTTTGTTTTAATGTACAAATGGAATAATTATTTTACTCGTTTCATTTGCCTTTATCTTTTTATGTTTACTAATTCCGAATCCCAGTGGTCAACCTCACTTGAGGACGGATGATTTTAAATAAATCTTAGTATTAAGAATATTAGATAATTCGGTAGAATAGCTACGTTGGTGAATATGATGCACATCAATGATATCATCGACGATCAGTGTAGGAAAATTGATACTTAATTACTTTTTTTGCAAAAATGAAATTGAACCGGTGCACTTTTTCAATATTATAGAAATGTTTTGATTAAACAGTGGATTCTAAGACAATGTTATAAATCGAGTGAGAGCTAATGTGATGTATAAGAAGTGTTCAGTCAGCGAATTTAATAATATTTTATGTTTTATTGAAATAGTCAACAAGGGTTAGGTCTTCTATATTAACAAGTTTAAATGTATTATGTTATTTACAGGAAGGAAGTATTTATTTAGTTATGGGAAAAAGGGAATGAAGTTGAATGTGAAAACTAGTAGGAATAATTTTTAAGTGTAGCTGAGAATAAGAGAAGTGAAGTACGGTAAGATGGGGATAAATTAGGAGGGTTAAATGAAAAGTGAAGGAACATGAAAGAGTAAGAGCAGGTTTTAAGGGGTTAGGTACAGCTTACAGCAGTAAAATTTTTGGAAATATTCAACATTATTTTCCTCCATTACTGTGTACCTTGTACAATAATGAAAATTGGTATGTGTAAAACACTGTCCTTCTGCTGTATGAAAACAAAAGGTTTTTACGATTAAAAAATATTTATATATATATATATATATATATTTTTTTTCAAAATTTATAATAGTGGTAGTTCACTATGCAGTGATGAAGCGTTTCCCTCATAACTCATAAACTTGTTAACTTTTTCACGTTCTCTCTCTTTTATTTTATTACTGAAACTCATGTTTACATTCCTCAATAAATATTTTTTTTTTATTTTGTGTTAGAAAAAAATACTGATATTTGACAATTTTTTTAATGAATTTATTTTTATAGACAATCTATCAAAGGTAGAGGAGTGATCTTGCATCATATTGTAGATATGACATGCATAAATACACACAGAACATTTCATCACAGAATGTTGAATAGGTTTTGAGTTATGTGGGAAACGCTTCATCACTGCACAGTGAAATGAATTTTGAAAAAAAAAAATGTAAATAATTTTTTTAAATCGTTAAAATATTTTTCTCTTATAGCAGAAGGACGGTGTTTTACACATACTAATTTTCATTATTGTACAATATACAGTAATGGAGAAAAAAATTGAATATTTCCAAAATTTTACTGCTATAAGCTGTACCTAACCCCTTAAGGTCACGATACGTCTGTGTTTAAGCTGTAAATATTGTAAGTATGGACTATTGGCCCGAATACAGAAATGTCAAGGATCAGCAGGACAGAAGATGTTGATGTACTGTATAGTCTATATAATATCATATATCATAATTGAGGGGTTGGCTGAAAGAAGGGCGTAATTCGAATTACGGCGTTTATACGTAAAATGGCTATATGCGTTCTTTGGCGGCGCCTCTACCAACCACCACAATGTTATGCCTCTACTGAGTCTACTCCCAATGAATTGCAATAGAGAGGTATTATTGAATTGCGTCCGACTTCTACCTCACTACTGTGGTTCGAGGACTGGCGAAGGTAACTGCAAGGGTGTTCGCGTTGTCTGAGAATGTTCTGATCTATCCTATCTTTCGTCTAATGGAAGCGAAGAATTGGTTGGGTCACTGGCTGAAGAAACTGCCTACTGAAGGATGCACTGGAAGGAATGGTGAACGGGAAAAGAGTTTGGGGCAGAAGAAGATATCAGATGATAGATAACATTAAGATATATGAATCATGAGTGGAAGGTAGAAAATAGGTAAGATTGGAGAAAGCTGCCCTTGGGCAGAAAACTATGAATGAATAAATGAATATCAAAACATTTCTTCTGTCGCTGTGATACTTTTTAGTAACAATGTGTTTAAACAGGTTACTGAGCTTCTATGACTTTAGTAGTGAGGATTCTGTAATAATATCTAACTCAGTTCGTAGTGGATTAAATGACAGTAACTTGTCTCTAACTATCGCATCGGACTTTGAGCCTACGTGGCTGAATCGATAGATGAAACTGTACTGTATAACTGAGCCACGATATCTACAGAAAAGAGACCATTCGGATTTAAACTAACAATAAGTCAGTGGTTCTAAAAGTAGAGTCCGCGGACCCCCGGGGGACAGGGATATTCTTTCCTTCCTTCAGTAGGACTTTTATTTCTTTATTTTACAATAATGTCAAGCGCGTTGGTCTTTGTTGGTATAACTTATAAATTCCTTCAGTAAAATTGTTGTCGACAGCCTTAGTGTGTTATTAAACAATGTCAGACTGTAAGAATGGTTTCTTATGTGGCAATAATATCTCAAACGCATTGTCCGTTGTCGATACTTACAGTACAGTACAATTTATAAATTCTTTCGATTGTTGCTGACAGCATTTGTGTGTTATTAAAGTTATCAAGTAGTGTAAGACTAAGTTTAAACACAATATCAATAATCAAAAACATTTTATGAGTTTTCCTATAATGGATTAAACGTCCTCATAATACGGATGAAGATGAACTCATATTATTTTCGGTACCTAATTCTAATAATATTCCCTTTATCATCATAGATACAATCCCACAAAGAGGAGGAAGATGAGTTTGTTGAGTTATTGTGTGGCACTGTTTGGAAGTTTTTATTTGCTTGAGAGATCATGCAGAATATAAACAACTCTCAGTCTGGAAACATTTAATGCCGTTTCCCACGAGTTACTTGTGTCAGCACGTATTTTCTACTCTTTCGTGTATCAAAACAGTTAAATGAAACTGCAGCGACAGACTTGAGATCAAAGATAACTAACATTGATCCTAAATGTAGTAATTTAACTACAAAAAAGTTCCATTATTCTCACTGATGTAACGAAACTTGTAAAAATATACTTGATTTCTTTTCCAATACAAATATTATACAGAGACATCATTTTATTTTTAGTTAAATTTTTATTGTACCTGAGTGTTTGAATGTACTTTCCTCCCAACCCTTCTACTAGTAAACTTGCATTCGTCCTTCACACAGAACCAAGACCGCATATGCAGTCAAAGTCGTCTTGCATTCTCAGTATACAGTACTGAGTAAGTATAGACGTTTCAGAAATATGGTCGTATTTTCCAGTGAATAAAATGCATTCATTATTTAATTATATTTTTGCACAGGTACTGTGTCCGTTTGGTTACGTCGCTTCCCGGTTTCCCCCACCCGTTTCTGCTGGTTATTCTGTAAAGGCTAGTGACGACTGGACTGTCTTAGCGCTTTTCTAAAAACATTTTCTTTAGGAATTGGACGTCTACGTAATATTATAAAGCGTTTAAAATAATTTAAATAAATTTCCTCGTTAAGTAAGTTACTTCCACTTGTTTCCCCCCTTTCTACGACCCTGCGACATAACCACTTGGATCGACAGTAGAGATGGCCGATATTTCACAAACCGATATTTTGTCACAGGTATTTTTTTTTGTCACAGATAAATCTGTGACTGTTGACGCGAAATATCTGTGAAAAAATATCGCTATCGAAATCTGCTCCGCATTCGGTACTCTGTGACTGATATTTCCTCCTCTACGTCGCAGGTTTGCGCGTGCTCATGATACAATAACAGCAATCTGGCGGTAGTTTCTCCATCTTATCATAAATGATGTAGTTATTACACGATTTAAATAATAACACTATTGGTTACCAGTACTTAATCTTGTGTAAAATCCTGTCTGAACAACTGTTTTATTTTGTAATTATTTTCCAATGTTTTTTCCGAATACTTCGTTTCGTTAATTTTTATTCTATGATTCAATATTATAATGTTAATGAACGACTTAAAATAATTTATCCATTATATTATATACAATAAAAAGGATCAATTTTTAAAACGATTAGGATAATCATATAACCTCAATTTCTCCATACCCAACTACATTTAAAAATGATCAATTGGTTCAATATCTATAATATAACCTCTTGTTACATGAGGTTAACTTTTGACATGTTACTGTTCAGTTAGGTAAGTATTTATTTGTTAATGGTACATGTACATAATTTCTTTGTTGGCTTTTCCTATATAAATCACTGATGAGTGGTGTGTATAGAGAAATCGTATTCATATTTCACTGCTCTTCAATATTTCCTGCTAATTTTTATCGGCGTGACAAAACATTGGTGTAATTCATGAATATTGTGCTTACGTATCGATATAAAATATCGGTGTGACAAAATCGCCGATAAAAGTCATAGATATTTAATTGTCACAGTCACAGCTGTCACAGATATTTGAAAATATCGTTTAAGCTCATCTCTAATCGACAGTAGATAGCATGTCTGGGTAAGTTTATCTGTGCGGATCGGGCACAAGTGAAGATTGAACTTACAGTAGGTAAGGTAGGTCTACTTTGTTATAGAGTAGGTACAGAATTACTTCAACAGGCGCAGGATTATGGCCCACCATGTCGACTGATTTGAGTGCTTTGCATTATTTCTTTTAGGGTTACTGTAAAACAGTTGTGTTTGTTAAACATCCTACAACAATAGAAGAATTAAAGAATTATATTCCAGAAACAATACATTCAATTTCAGAAGATATGCTTAAAAACGTTTTCGATAATATGCACACAAAAGAACTGAAGCCCGTATCGAAATGAACGTCCATCATTTTTAACAATTTGTTTAAAATATCCAGATTTAGATTATTTTTCAATTTCAATGCACTCTCCATATTGTATGCTAATGTGCTGTGAACAGGATACTGTACATCGCATAATGAATACATCCGCCTAGATAGTTCAGTTAATGAGTAAAAACACTTATTGTTAATACTGTACTGTATTTTGATTAAATAAAATTCTAACGAAATTATCAAACTCAAAATCGTATTAGTTCCCAGTTTACGTAAATGAATGCACTACTTTTCTTCCCTCCCTAGTAAAGTAATTTGTTTGTGTTTACAGTAGTGTCATCAAACTCCGGTCGTGGATGGGGGTAACAACCAGGGTTTCCGGTTCTCGACCGTTAATCCAAAGGTATAGCCAGGTTAATATCAGAAATGTTAGTACAAAAAATGTATTGAAAGTAGAGTATTGTTTTGCTTTTCATTTTTAAAATCAACTCTGCTGTAACATATTAATGAAGGCCATTTACTATATGTACAGTATGCTAGAGTGAAATACCTCATCATTAGGCTCCGTATTCCAGCTACCTAAAGACTGAAGTTAGAAATACATTGGGTATATAGTACGCAACACAGGTAATGCAAAGGATAAGGAAATAAAGGAACACGTCGTCGCTGTGTGTTCGTGGAGTACAGTCAACTCCCGACATTCTGAAGCTATAGGCTACCAGTAAACACAGGCTTGAGCCGTGATGTTCATTTTCGTCGTGATCTTTGCAGTGAATAATAACGCGCATTCGTAAGTTACGGATTTTTAACATATGCGGATGTCACTTGAAATGATTTTATATTACAAGAAATTCTTTCAATAGCACATGATGTTATTAGTGCATAATGTAGTACAAGATATTCCTATTTTCTGATATTTTTTTCGTGTTTCACTGGGATATTGCATGTAGCTCATCACTGAAAACCACTAATTTTCTATGTTCTTTTCTAGAAATTACCTAAAATATAGATTATTTAGTTTATTAATTGGGATGTTGGTACTGAGCATCATGGTAGGTTACACAAATCCATGCTAAACGTCGAGTTATTACCTTCACAATTTTCAAATTTTGATGGTACTGGTTCTTTTGAATTACGTTCAACACACTTTGTGCCTTTTGGTATTACAGTGTCTTTCAGTCCTCTGTTTTTGTCACTTTTACGTGTCTATATTGACAGTGGAAATATTACTTCAAATATCTTCAACTACACCCTGCAATACTACACTCTTGAGCGTCTTACCTAAGGCATTTTATCTCTGCACTCAACCTTCAATCAGCCACAAAGATGTAATTATTTAAATAATACGACTAGTAAGAGCAGTGATCGATAAGACTACTCACTATGACTGCATCTCAATTCTGACTTTCTAGAGGAAGAGGACAGAGGATGCGTAACTATTTTGTATACGAATGTACCTGTACCTGCGTTGTGATGTCACAACAGACCACTTCATTCCAGTTTATACGTATCTGAAATACGGAGCCTACTCATCATGCTGTTACGACAAGCAAAATGTTGGACGACATTATTTTGTTTCTCTCAAATCTAGTCAGGTGTCGAAGTGAAGATAAGATAAGTGCTGCCAATTTTGATTAAAAGTGTGCTTATAAGTTTGACGTGTATCTACAATAGGAAAAGAGAATGTAGTAGCCAGTTAAAGTACGTGCAAAAAACAATGTGCAGGGGACGCAAAAACTGGAACTGCCCCAGATCGTGGAGCTTGAATTTAATGAAAATGCATATTTAGCTAATTTTCATTCGTTAAGAAATGTAGTGATAACCTTTCGTTTTGCTTTTTCCTCAGTTACGAAATATACTAACTTGAAACTTATTGCTACTTATACCGCTTCTTGCGCGCACTCGGATCCTCATAGATCCGCAGCACCATATCACAGCTCTCGCTTTAATGCTCTAATCTATTTTTTTCTCTTAAGGGTTAGGTACAGCTTACAGCAATAAAATTTTTGGAAACATTCAACATTTTTTCCTCCATTACTGTATCTTGTAGAATAATGAAAATTAGTAAGTGTAAAACACTATCCTTCTCCTGTATGAAAAAAATATTTTTACGATTAAAAAAAAATATTTATATATTTTTTTCAAAGTTCAAATAATGGCAGTTTACTGTACAGTGATGAAGCGTTTCCTTCATAACTCATAAACTTGTTAACTTTTTCATGTTCTCTCTCTTTTATTTTATTGCTGAAACTCATGTTTACAATATCATGCTCTTTCAACTACATTCCTTAAGATATATATATATATATATATTTTGTGTTAGAAGAAAATACTGATATTTGACCATTTTTAAATGAATTTATTTTTATCAATCTATCAGAAGTAGAGAAGTGATCTTGCATCATATTGTAGATATTACATGCATAAATACACACAAAACCTTTCATCAAAAAATGTTGGATAGTTTTTTAGTTATGTGCGAAACGCTTCATCACTACACAGTGAACTGAATTTTGAAAAAAAAAATGTAAATAACTTTTTAAATAGTAAAAATATGTTTTTCTTATAGCAGAAGGACAGTGTTTTACACACACTAATTTTCATTATTGTACAAGATACAGTCATGGAGGGGAAAAAAATTGAATATTTCCAAAATTTTACTGCTGTAAGCTGTACCTAACCCCTTAACTCAAATACATTAGTAGTGCAATTCATGGCGTCTTTCACTCATTCGTACACCGTCAAAATCCGTAGGTATGCAGCTGGAAATTTAGGAACACGACTGAGCATACTATGTTTTCAAGAACTGAAAGGGGAATCTGGACCAAAGTAAAGCAACGTGTAGACAAAGATAAGCCATTTAATATCGTGGTCGATGCAAGTAGTTCCGGTAAACTGAGAAAAAGTCACAATGGTTAAGAGATGGATTTCTCCCGGATGTTAAGAAAGACACAGTACTTCCGGATTCCTGGTCAGATAGATGACATTATATTTATTTTTGAAGGAGTAAACATTACTTTACATGGTAAGACAATTAAAACACAAATTACTCTTCCAAAAACTACAAGATTTGTAAAATCCTTGGATTTATATTTTTCAGGCAATATAAAATTTTAATTTGAAGACAAGAAGACTATTTCAGACATAAAATTATCTGGAAAAACATTCCAGACACATTGCATAATTGGAGCTTTATAATGATATTGCATTCTATTGTGTAACAACAGTTTCATTCACCTGTCCTCAAAGATATGCTAATATACGCGTGGCAGAGGTGTGAATATGTGAAGGAGAAAAATGTGAGAAAGTTCGATAACGTTCTTGCAATAATGTTGAATGTTGAAACCAGTGTGTGTGTGTTACAGAAGAGCATGAGAAACCAGCCTATATAAAATGTTTGTACTGTTCAATGGCTCTTTGTTTCGACCACTTCATTTCGAATTCACACTATCATATTTAAGGTGAGTCACAAAGTCAATTCATACTTTCAATTCAAATTGAATGTGTATTTCAGCAAGAGCACTCTATTATTGCGAGGTAAGAGAAAAAGAAAATAGACTGGAGCATTAATGCGGGAACTGCGATGCTTTATCGTGGAACTATGAGGATACGAGTGCGCGCAAAAAGAGGCATAAGTAGCATCTATTTTCAAGTCATTATATTTCTTAAACGAGGAAAAAGTGAAACGAACGACTATCACCACGCTTCTTAACGAACTAAAATTAGCTTAAATATACATTTTAATTAAATTCAATCACCACGACCTGGGACGGTTCTCTTGTGAGCTGTTGATAAATCACACAATTGCCAACTAACTAGATAGATTGTAGGCCTATATGTTCCTAAAGTGGATAGTACAATATAATTCTGCAGAGTATCTTACGGTTTAGCCACCTAAATCAGTAGTTTAAACTTTAAATTGAACACAAATCGTTAAAGTGAAATATTTCATACGTATGTAAAAATTTCACTCTTATTTTCATGCTGAGGTTGTCATAGAAGCACATTTACACATCTGTCATTTATATCCGAAAAAGATCACTACGTCATATGCATATCAGCGTGAATTGTAGTTCCATGCAACACATGTAGAGCGCAGCCAGAGTATCGTACACTATGTATTATCAAATTAAATGTTTTAAATTTTCAACAGATATAAATCATTGATATGATACATCAATGCGATAAGTAGGTACTCATAAAAAGAACTTATGATTCTTTACTAGTAATTACTAAAGTACAAAAATAAAGGTCTTATGTCTGCAAAATAAATATTCATGCTGCACATGAGTGGACAACTCGTGCTCTCGAACTGTGAACAAACTCAGTCAGGTAGAACGAACTCTGTGCTAACTGTAATGCACGTGGGCCTTGCAAGACGAGTGTTGTGTTTTGAGAGAATTCGCTCGCGTCTACAGTGAGTGGTGGCTCGTCGTGAGTGAATCACAGTGTAATCCGTTCAAATCTTTTCCCTTTAGTGATGAATGCGAAAACAAGTAATTTTTTGTTAAAAAGGAAGATAAAGCTGTGTCTCTTATATGTTCTTCTACATTTTCTTACGCGTCACAAATTTCTTAAGGACATTGACTGTGATTATCATGATCTCATGCATTACACTAAAGTAAGATGGCTTAGAAGAGGTGCCATATTACACAGGTTTTTCATGCTCAAGGAAGAAATAGATATTTTTACGAAAAGCGAAGGTATAGAAATTCTACAACAAACAGACCCAGCATGGATTTTTGTTCTTGCTTTTTCGACGGAGATTTGTACACACTTTAATGGTCTGAACGTGCATTTACAAGCAAAAAAACTTGATCAAAAATATGATCGACCAACTGAGAGTATTTGAAGGTAAATTAAAAATGTGGCAGTGTCAAGTAGAAAATAAACAACATTCACCACTTTCCTTCTCTAGAATCTGTTTTCAAGAGCAATGAAGAAAGTCAGCTTATCAAATACGAAACCCTTCTTCAAGACCTCACAACAGAATTCACTGGTAGATTTGGAGAGATAGCGACAATGGCCAAGGAATGGAGATTATTCTGCAATCCCTTTGGGTTTCAGCCGATAGAAGCTCCTGAAAATTTGCAGCTCGAATTTATAAATCTGCAGAACAGCACGCCACTCAGAGTTTCGGCGAAATCAGGAATCGAACTGTTCGCAATGCTGCCTAAGTCAGAATTTCCAAATCTACGCTTGTTTGCCTCCCAACTAGCAGCCACGTTTGGTTCCACATATGTGTGCGAGCAGTTTTTCACTATGATGACCAACAACAAAACTGCTTGGCGATCCGGGGTCACAGACGACAATTTAGTGGCTGCTTTACGTTTATGTGTTTCCAAACTTGAGCCAGCAAGAAAAAAGTGTCAACCATCTAAACGTACAGAAGGAGTTCAGAAGTAAGTTTATTTCATTTTCTGTTATAGGCCTATGTATAAAATTGCTTCCTTGATTTTGTGATTGTTTAGGAATGTAACACGTTTTTGAAATCTCCTTAATCTATAAACACTTGTAAACTCTGATTACTTTCTATGTTTCAATGAAGTCAAATAAAAACTAATATTAACAAACAATATAGGCTTAATAAGTGCTCCAAGTATATTTGTTGTATCTTAAAAAGGTTGTGTTTAATTTATGTTTTCAGCACTAAATAATGATGTATTATAATTTACAACGTTTGGCAATAATGGGATTTTAGTTTTGTGTATTTAGTTATAGTGTATCTAAAAGTACTGTAGGCCTAATTATTGTACCATGCATAATTTTGAAATACAAATTATGGAGTAGACCTAGATATCACGACCACCTGCATGAGTCGCCACAGCGCACTATGGCAATGAATTGCTTCTGTAACGAAACTACACACACCTTGTAACTGTAGCAGCTGCCTCAGTGAATGCTTTTTTGTGCCAAGGTTTTTAGCGCCTTGTGAGTACGAGTTGCGCACCCATGATTCATGCAGTTTACAGTCTCCCATTTTCCACATTGTAAAATTAGTTGTAATATTCAGTATGAAGAATATGAGTATGTTTATTTTTGAGAGTTACGGTTTAAAGTTTCTCAGGAACTGAGTCTAGGTCTATAAGAATTTGCTTATTTTTTATTTGATTTATTATAGTATACTGTTCTTATTTTTAGATTTTTTGGAATGCACTTTATTTCCCTCATTTGCCTGTTCAAAATTGCCTATATATTTTCAACTGGATTAATGTCTAGATACAGTGAAGTTGTTTTAATAGTTCGCGAGCGTTTCCAAATGCCACACATTATCATTTGCTTTTCATACTGTATATTTTAAGTCATTGTCTTTTTTAAGGTTGTTAACACACTTAAATCTCTAATGCATGATAATTTCTCTTTAAATATTTTTACAATATTGTTTATTGCCAGAAAAATACAATACAAAGAAATTATGAATTTACAGAATTCTAGCATTCCCCTGATACAGAGAGTTCTCGTGCTCAGACGAGGATTCGATACATAATATATTTACATGCATAAATTACAATAAAATAACATATTAAAATTAATAATTGAGTCGCCCCATGCAGAAAGGGCTTCAGTCCATTAGACTTAGTTTTGAGATAAAAAAAAAAAAAAAAAAAAAAAAAAAAAAAAAAAAAAAAAAAAAAAAAAACGTCATGTACACTATATTCCTTTCTGCATAGAACTCTGACTCTTCAGTTTCTATCTTTCCAAGCAATGGACTGAATACCTTTCTGCACAGCCACCCATAAAGATATGATTTCCATCGATATCTCGTTTTTCAAAATTTGACTGAAGCCCTTTCCAACTATTCCATGATATATTGTTACCATGGACAGTATACCCTTTATATAAAAGAAAGCAAGCGTGCAAAAAATAAGACAGTAAGTCATATTTCACAAGATAACTTACCTCGTCTTTATCATGACCCTATTCCAATCACAAAAGAGAGAAAAAAAAAGATCTGATTGCAATGTCAAGTTTTCTTCCTCTTGGTCATGGTTACTCTGAATTCTACCATGGCCTAATAACAGAATAAAGAAAAAAAGAAGTCTTGTGTGTGTAACATTGATACTGTACGCCTAAACATATAATCTAAGTTGTGTAATTTGTTTCAAATTCTTATGATATAAATTTGTCTTATTATTATTATTATTATTATTATTATTATTATTATTATTATTATTATTATTATTATTATTATTTATGTACTCAAATGTAACAACCATAAAGAATTTACCAGGAAATATGAACAGTATTTAAGTTTCTTTGCTTTACAACGTTGTTCTTCTATACTGACATACAACGTTTTCCTACTGTAAATGTTCGAAAAGTTGTGTCATTTGGAAGATGAAGACAATATATATTATATATACAGGGTGTTTAAAAATACGGGGCATAATTTCAGGTATGTATTTCCCACATGTAGACAATCAAAATAGTTCATTACAACATGTGTCCGGAAATGCTTTATTTCCAAATTATGGCCTTCACAACATTGAAATTCACCGGAACGTTTTTCTTTCCGCAGGTCGTTGCCGTCAAAGGAGACATTAGGAGGGCACTCTGACAGTTCATTCCGAGGCGCAAGTTACATTCAGTGTTGTGTAGGCGTTAGACTGTGCGACATGTATTCAAATCAAGAGCTGGCAGAGATACACTTCATGTACGGTAAGGCGGACGGCAATGCTGCGCTGGCTCGTCGTTTGTACCAGGAGAGGTACCCACAGCGACAATGTCCAGATCGGAAGACATTTGTAAGTCTCCATTACCGTCTGTGCGAGTATGGAAAATTTAACTCTCCTGGTTTGGGAAGGGGACAACCAAGATCTACAACTCAAGAAGCACAGGAGTAGATTCTGGAGGCTGTGAACATGACTCCTTCTATCAGCACACGAAGGGTAGCGTTGCAAGTCAATGTTCCTCATACGACTGTCTGGAGACTGTTGAAAGAGTATCAATTGTATCCTTATCATTTGCAACGTGTACAGGCCCTGTCACCAGCAGATTACCCTGCACAAGTTAGGTTCTGTCAGTGGTTCTTGCAGCAGTGTGGTGTAAATCCGAACTTTCCTGCCTTCGTATTATTTACAGATGAAGCACAGTTCACACGAGATGGCATAACAAATTTCCACAATCAGCATGTATGGGAGTATGAAAACCCACGTGCAACTGTTCCATCTCATCACCAGGTGCGGTTCTCCCTCAACATGTGGGCCGATATCATTGGTGATCGATTAGTTGGACCCCATGTACTTGTAAACAGACTTACGGGGCAGGCGTACACAAACTTCCTGGAAAACACCATACCTCATGTTTTAGAAGACACTCCACTGATCAATCGTCAACACAGTCACTTCTTGCATGATGGCGCTCCTGCACATTTCAGTCGTACGGCTCGCCAGTACTTGGATCGAAGGTTTCCTGATCGATGGATAGGTAGAGGTGGCCCAATTGCTTGGCCTCCACGCTCACCTGATCTGAACCCTCTCGATTTCTACTTGTGGGGCCATTTAAAATCATTGGTTTATTCGTCTCCGGTGCCTGATTTGGAATCCCTTCGGAATCGAATTGTGGCATGTTTTGAGGACATACGCAATACTCCTGGAGTTTGGGATCGTGTTCGCAGGTCAATGAGACATCGATGTGAGGTCTGTATTCAAGCAGGAGGTGGACATTTTGAACATCTTCTGTAATGACAACGACCTGCGGAAAGAAAAACGTTCCGGTGAATTTCAATGTTGTGAAGGCCATAACTCGGAAATGAAGCATTTCCGGACACATGTTGTAATGAACTATTTTGATTGTCTACATGTGGGAAATACATACCTGAAATTATCCCCGTATTTTTGAAACACCATGTATATTTTTTATATATATATATATATATATATATATATATATATATATATATATATATATATATATATACACATATACATATACATATACATATATAAATGGTGTGAATACTTACTGAAGTATTGATACAGACTTCACACTGTCATATTTTGTAATATTTAACAATGTTAGTAAGGAATAAACAAATTTTTGATTTCCTGACAAACTGTAAAAACTGACTTGGAACGTTATTCTAGGCAGCCATTCAATTGTTCACAACTCTTCAAATTTACACAATCTTTCGAGTTTCACACGAGTAGTCAAATAATGAGTGAGCACTTTTGTCTTTCTTGGTATCCTAAGCTAGCCGTCATAATTAGAGAATTAGAATTAGAGTCTGGCTGGGCGGAAGAGAAGGCCTACTGGCCTTAGCTCTGCCAGATTTAATAAATAAATTATTATTATTATTATTATTATTATTATTATTATTATTATTATTATTATTATTATCAACACTTTCCATTTTTCTCGAACACACGCTACAAGAAGGTAAGTCCTCTCACAACACACAAAGAAATTTCTGGAGTGCTGGAGGCGGAGAGTTGTTTTGAGAGCGGATATTTGACTCGTTTTAAATCTGAGCCTTTCATTCATTTTACGATTACTTGATTTAATCAGCTTTATTAGCCATGTACACATTTAAGATAATTTATATTAAGTTCGATGCACGATGGGACGAGGGAAAGTATGCATCAAATGTACGAAATGTACGATCCTGTCATCATGTAGGCCTATCTTTTTACTAATTATTTATGGAATTTTAAACTTTTACAGAAATACGAAAGTATGAAGTTGAATTTGGTTTAATTAGATTGGATCCGAAGGTCATTGTCACCTTTGGAGAAAGCCCAACACTGAACTAAAATTACAAAATTTATGCCCTACTACCTACCAGAAAATGCCACATTATGGTGGGGAGGGGTGGCTAAGTACAAATGAACCAGACAGTCAGATAAGGCTAGTCTAGTTGGCTAGCTTGTTGACTGGCCAGAGGCGAGAGAAGCAAAATTTAATTCAAAACGGATAGGAAAAATGTAATTCCCTTAATAAAGGCATCTTCTACAGGGGAAGAGCAACTCACAATGAAAACTCCTTGCCTTCCTGGAAAAGACGTTCAACTAGAGGCCAGTAATCACTTATAGTTAAAACAACTAATACATTTCAACAACGAGAAACTCGGATCGACAAATAAAACATACCTAGACAGAAAGAATGCTAAAGTTAAAACAAGTTTTAGGACTTAATACATGAATATTAATACATAAAGACAGGTATTACACATACAAACAACGTAATTTTCACACCAAAAATAATATTACACCTTAACTCGCAAGTGAATTATGTCTGAAGTGTATCATAATCATTGTTTTAAATTTTATTAATGCAATTACAATACATTTTAGAGAAATATATGTTACTCTAATTTATATGGTTGAAACGTCGCCCTTCGTGATCGGGTTAAGCGAGTCACATGGTCTGCCTTACAGCCTGTATTAGATCACGATGGCAGTGACACAGTATTGTCCCTACTATTCACAGCGCTCCAAGCAGCTAGCAACCATCGCGAGAAATGCAAAAAATCACCCCAAGCTTCGTAATTGTATGTACTAAACTGTGGTACAAATTTGAACGCTGTTCGGCCCCCATTAAAGGGAGTTAATTGCTTCGCCGGGATTGCGAGCAGTTCATGCTTATTTGAGGAGTATGAATAAATATAAGTACACTTGAAGGGAAATAATAAGAAAATGGTGAAATACTGCACCGCAAATAATTTTCTAACATAGCCTACTATTGTAGGATGCCCAGGAAAGCATGCATCTCTTAATATTTGGAAGAATGTTCTAAATGCAGTTCCTCCTTTGCATGTGTTTATTCCAGAAATGTTCCGACATTCTGTAAAGGTTTTTCCAGCAACACATTAATCAGGTTTATATGGCTTATTTCAACAATGTATGTAAGGGTTAGGTGCCATCATATTACAGTGGATTATAATTCAAAGTGCACAAGAAAATCCTCACACAGCATCTGTATAAAACTGTTTTGTTTCAGAATAAATGAAATCATATATGTTCCCGTTTTGTACAGTATGTAATTCTACTTTATTGTTGAAAGTATAGCCGACGACAACCAATTTATTACCACCACTACTAGCCTACTAGGCATACTACTACTGCTACTACTACTACTACTACTAGGCCTACTACTACTACTACTACTACTACTACTACTACTACCAGGCCTACCACCACCACCATTACTACGCCTCTATTACCACTACTACTAGGCCTACTAATATCACTAATACCGGTACTAGGCCTACTATTACCGCTACTACTAGACCTACTGTTACTACTACTACTACTAGGCCTACTCTTATATCACTACTACTAGGCCTACTAATACTACTACTGCTGCATTAAAAAGTCTATACTGACCTCTAACCTGGTGCTCATCAACTATACAATTAATAGATTATGTTGATAAAAATTTATTCTTATTATGTTTTACATCAGCGTTTCCAGAATTTTTATGATCTCATATTTCACCACTAAACTTTTCTAAGCACCATATACTTTCCTCTTCCTTTGCATGAAAGGACAAAAATATAGACTATTTAAAATATTACAGCAGGTATCTATTATTATGACCTTAAGCAATACTAGTAATACTGACAATTGGCATTGCCATTATTCAATATTTCACTTACTTATTCCCAGCATATATGGGTGATTTAATTTATTTTTTTATAATATCGCCAAAGTTGATCATATAATATTTCAATAAATACAGTGCTCCTCTGACATTCATATTTATTTCATCACGATCCAACACGATCCATTCTTGTTTAAAACATAACTTAAATGGGATGAGTTGTATGGATATAAAGGGAAGAATTGTGACGATGTCGTGTATGTTTCCTAGAGTAGCTCAGTAGGTAGAGCACCCGTGCACTAAGCGAAGGGTCCCGAGAACGATATCCGGCCCCGGAACAATTTTTCCCTTGAAATTATTCAAGTGAATTGATACTTTACTTGCTGATCAACGAAGAACTGATAACAATAAATACAACAAAGGGGTAAAGAAAAATAAAGATGAATTAATACGAATCATTGACGCTATTTGTCTTGTAGCTAACCAGGAGCTCCCTCTACGGGCACATGACGAATCAGATAGGTCTTTGAACAAGGAAATTTTTTTAGAATTTTTTATTGTGTTAAAAAATATAGTTTACTTTTAGAAAACCATGTAAATTCTTCCATAGCGTTTCCAGGAACTTCTCCATTGATTCAAAATGATGCCATAAAAGCTATTACTGATGTAGAAAAAGAAGAAATAAAAATGAAATTAACTTAGTTTCATTTGTAACTATAATACTTGATTAAACTTCTGATATTGAGAACAAATCTCAACTATCTACAATTCTCCGCTATATTTATGAAAGATCCTTGGGCTTTGTAGATATTAGTGCTGATAGAACAGCAGATGGTTTATTTACTCACGTAGCACGAGTAGTTAACGAATTTGAAATTTCTACTAAACTCGTGCGACTATAGACCAATTATATATTTTTAACAGAACACCCATACTCCAGGTTCAGCATATGCCACTGCTTTCTGGAACTGTTCCATCGCTCTGCATGACAGCTCTTGGTCGTCATAAAAACACTGCTGGCGTCCTCCTCGAAAAGTGCACTCATATACAGTATTAAATGATGGGATCTTTTATCATGGAATGGAGTAGTCAGACAGCGGTTTAATTTGCTGAAATAATGTAAAAATTATTTACACCACTTCATGAGACAAAAATATATGAGAACATAAGTCTCAGACAAGTCTCACACAAATTTACGTGCAACAGAAAAACAAATTTAAAAAATAAATATAAGCTTCGAGAGCAGTTTCAAGTAGAAAATTTTAAACTTAAGCAAAGTAAGACTAATTCGAATGTAAACAGAATTGAAATACTGTATTTCTTAATTCATAGGAGACATGGAACATATGAAGACATTAAGTAACATGGATTTCAACGCGAGTAAAGGTTTATTATTGTAAAAAAATTTATTTTGCCATTACATCGAATTTACATGTTTAAGTTCATACAGCGTTAGGCTATATTTCATGGGAACATGCTGTAAAAACATACGGTTGTGCTTTATTCCTACTGATATTGCTATGGCACACTTCCAACTCACTTGCAAAGAATCAGAAAACTCCACTAGCACATCCTTAATCTACTGGGTGAACAGTATAGAGTAGAACAGGTTTCACGGCCAGCTTGCTATGCGCGCGGAGGTGGGTAACAGGAAATCCGCAGTAAACATACACTACGGTCTGTTCTATAGACTACTGTTCACACAGTAGAATGTGAATGTTCAATTTCCTACAATCAACAGATTAAATTGTTCTGCTTCTGACATCCAACTATCCAACCACCAGGAATTATTATTCTAGTTTCAATATTTTCAATGTTGAAAGATCCTGGTGACGTATAATTCTTCTTTCTGTGGCTCTATGTAGAAAGTTATACAACACTACACAAGTACTGTACAAGTAATTAAAATACTGACTTTCTAGGGAAAATAATAATAAAACTCCCAACTTATGTCATGATTTCAAAAAATGTTTTCCATTATGCAACCCACTGTTCTTCGTATGAATTGCAGACGAACTCTGGATCACGTTGCTTATGAGCGCCGTGAAGTATTTTCATTATGCCTGAAGTTACTGGAAAATCCTCATCTGTTCCAAACATACAGGAGTAAATGCAGATATTCGAACTAGTGGGTTTGCTTTTGGTATAAATAATTGATTGTTACTGAGCTATTAATAAGACTAGAATTTATAGGCTATATACGCCACCATCAGATATTCCTTCATTACATTCAGTACAAAAATACGTGAACATATAGTTACAGTCCATTGGAGCAAAAACAGAATACTGTATGTATATTCTTGCAGTTACAATAATGGCTGCCACTTTGGTGGTTGAAGTTCCACATTTTGGAAAATCATCTTCGATTTTCACCCATTCACTTTCTATCTCTGGAACTGGAAAATGAAATGTATAGTAAATAATGGTGTAACACAGTGAATCTTAAACTCAGTTGAAGTTTAAAAGACTCGCACTGAATTGACATCTATAGGTGAATTAAATATAAAAACCTTACTTTAGCCAGCTACTTATAAATCCATCTCGGAGATCCTGTCAAACAACTGGCCGAAATATAGACTGCTTGAGGAGAGTGTTCCATAAAACGGAGACAAAAAGTGTACAAGAAATTATTATGATTATCACTTCGATATATTTAGCAAAAGTGTGTTTGACAAAAGCGATGAGCAGTTTTATGCGTTTTGTTAAAGTAATGACCGAATTGATGTGTTTGACAATTAAGTTATCATATAAATAACACTGTATTTAGATTTTAAACGTCAGTGAATGAGTTTAAAAAGAACGTTAATTAGATTTTCCTAAAATAAATAGAAGGTACTAGAAAAATTTACGCGGAATGTCATACAGTAAGAAAGGCAGTGCAATTCCGTATTCTGTAGATAGTATTTCTCTGTAATTTTAATATAACTTACATTTAAGCTAACCATTTTTCCAATTACGAAGGCCTATAAATCCAATTCGGTTTTCGGCTGGGAACGAGCGTAACGAGCATGCATGCGTGGCCGGTCTAAATTGCACCACTGTCGATTCATAATAATCCTCGTATTTATAATCTTACAGAATAACTTTGATTAATGATATCATGTATAAAATTTTAATATACATACGTATATTTCACAATGAATTACTGTAGTCCATGTATTACTGCCGCATGACAATATACGGTTCTGTAATTGGATTTTATAGAACATTGCTGACGGTATTGTTGGTTCACAATCAATAATGTTATGCTAATAAATTTTGTACAGTAGTTTGTCGAATCGCCGGCAATACACTCTCACCTTAAACAGCGCGTCAGATCGCATCGACCCAACAGTCAAGTTCCTGCTTTCTGGTCAAGAGATTATTTGCTCATCCAGTATAAAGCCGTAAAAAATAATTTCCGCCGTAGTACTTACGCTTTGATCTTATAATTTGCTTGTTTAATTCACTTTAGATAGTCTGTCTGAACTATTTCACTATTTTCTTTACTTGGCAGTGCTAGAAGTATTAGAGGAGTTACGTAACTTTTCTTTCCAAATATTTGTTTTTAGTAAAAAATTCATGCTGGGTAGATAAATACTTACAGTATTTCCTGTGTATGCTAATCTAGCTTCACAAAATAACTGCTATGAATTCTAATGTAGTTAGTTATTGTGAGTATCAATCAATTCAACGGGTCTGTTATGTAACTAGTGAAAATTTTGTTTGTCTATTTGCTATAGCTACTAGTTCTGTAGAAAATCCAGTTTCTTTTAAGGTAAGTTAAAACATATGGAATAGCTAGCAATCTCTACCACTTGTCCCGATAGATGGGTTGCGTGATAGGTTTCTCCATTGGTTCCTAACGCGTGAAGGTCGAAAATCGTGTTGCATGTTATCAGTCTGTCACAATCATTCAACCGTTGTTCACAAGACGTGTGTGTACTCAGAGTGCAATGTGTGTGTGTGTTTTTTTTAAGTTGTGTAACATTAGGTTCATGGATTAGTTCGTAGCGTTTTTGTTCGTTATCACAACACTACGTTGTTAGGAGATTGTTTATAGTTTGTCATTTGTCATTGATTATTTGAGTGTTGTGTTTGTAAATACACCTTGAAAATTTGCGGATTTGAAGAACGTTTGTGCTATGTGTGGGCTAAAGGAGATAGAGTGTTAACTGAAAAAAGCACTTCCGACATGGTCTATTCTTCTTTATGAGTCAATAGAGGAGCAAAGGCAGGGGAGGTGATTCGAAACATTCATGCCGTGTACAACAGATTGCCATCAGAGAAAGCACTGCAAGAAAATGGTTTTGTCGTTTCAGCACACAACATCAGTAGATAAGAAATGGTGCTTACGTCACAGGTGTAAGGGTGTAAGGCAGGTGTTAGGGGGCGTGGCAAGTGACGTTATAGTGGGAGTGGTCAAAGTATTGCGTCATAGTGGGCGTGGCAAGTGACGTCATTGGCGTGGCTAAAGTATGACTTCACGGAGGGGGTGGGGGGCTTAAATTATGACGTAGGAAAGGGGCGTAACTTAAATTACGTCATAAGAGTTCAAGGTTAAAGTGTGACGTCATGCAGGTATGTAATGGCATGACATGTTCATACATGTTTATCTCCTCAATGTGGGGGCTTAAATTGTGACGTAAGAAAGGGGCGTAACGTCATAAATGGCAATCTAAGAGTTCAAGGTTAAAGTGTGACGTGCAGGTATGTAATTGAAGTTGTGGCATGACAAGTTCATACATGTTTATCTCATCAATGTATTGTCTGCTATGTGTGCAAATATTATGCTGATTCATATCCGGCAATTGTTCTCGGGTGAAAGACACAAGTTCATACATGTTTGAAAATCCCATCTGCTATGTGTGCAAATATTATGCTGATTCACTCGCACTGCTATGTATGCAAGGTCACATCCGACGAGTGTCCAAGAATTAATCTATCACACTTAAACACATACATTCTTTTTCTTAAGATTCTAATATAATGGTAATTTAATTGATTGGGGAATGGGTGTTGGAATGTGGGACATAAATGGTTGTATAAAAATTAATCTAGCACACTTGTAAATTAAACAGGATGTGGCTGAAGTTGGAAATGGGGGAGGGGGTAATAATTTGAAATACACACGGCATAACTTAAAGTGTGACGTCATTCACAAGTGCAGGTTGGGGCGTAACGTAATAATTTGAATTACATATGTTCATACAAGTTTGTATAGTTGAAATACACAAGTTCATACATGTCTGAGATTTCATCTACACAATGATGTGATTACACGTGCAAATATTATGCAATCTCACATCCTGTGATGCAATTGCTGAGTAATAATAAAAGCATGTTTTTGAAGCACCTGCAACGTGTCATATTACACAAATATTGCATGATGCAAATAAAATGCAAGCTGTTAATTCGCATCCGGTGAAGACGCAAGTGCTGAATAATGACCAGCTGTGGTATGTTATTTTACACAAATACTGTATTGATAATCGCCATCTGCCATTTGTTATGTTGTGCATTGTGAATTGGGGATGTTGATAAAAGAAATCAGTAACAAAATAAAATTATATGTATATATTGAGTAAAAAATAAATACAATACAATGATTATTCACATACATTTTCAATTAATGAATACAATGTGTCCACCAAAACTGAAGAACTTTTACATTTTGAAAGGCGCATTCCACATTATTGTCTCTGCAGTGATAGAAGCACATGTTCCTTTTTTAAAATATAACACACTAATTCCACATCACTGTAATTAACCACAATAGTCCATGGTGATATTCGATGAAGAAAAACAGCATCCTTGTCCCGCGGAGATGATGAGTTCTTTTAAAATGAAGTTGTTTGCCTGAAACAAAATAAAAGCGGTGTAGAATGATACCTAATGTAAATTGTATAATACAGGAAAAAAGTAACACATACTTACATTTTTCTACCCCACCATGTTTGTGAGAGGTGTAAGAGAATAAGGCAATGAACATCAATGGATGTCCTGAAACAAAATAAAAGCGGTGTAGAATGATACCTAGTGTAAATTTTATAATACGGGAAAAAAGTAACACATACTTACATTTTTCTACAGCACTGTTTGGACCATGTTTGTGAGAGGTGTATAGTTGATAGCACAGTCGTGTAGGATTAGGCAATATGCGGTTGTGTGTGCTGCTATAGGTACGCTTGTCAATATATCAATACGTACATTTACTGCTCCAATTTTTATTTCATCATGTTGTTTGGAGCAATCAATGACAAAAAGTGGTGCTTTATCGATGAAATCTTTTCTTGATAGCAATGGATTATTTGGCTTGTTGTAATATGAATTTTGAAATTTGCTGTACAATTCATATAATAGAGCAAATTTACCACTTTCAATATCCAAATTAAGGTTATTGTATGGATAGAATTCATCATTCAAGTATACTTTCAAATCAGTAACATTACAATGATTAAAGACGCTATTATCCTTGTCAATTCCATGTTTGTCTGTTTGAAATCCAATTATCACATATCTCTGTTTTCGAAGCTTATTCGTTGTTGTAACATTCCACATAATCTGTTTAGTTGCAGGTAGTGACGGATATTCAAACAACTGCCATGAGCGAAAGGGAATGCTGAGTGGTGAGTCACTTCTAAGTATCTGTAGAAGTCGAAGTCTTTCGGGATCGGATACTGCAATTAGAGGCATGTTCCAATGAAGTCTTGTGAACGTAACCTTGCAATCCTCATCCATTCGAGCATTAATAGAGTCTTTTGCTCGTACAAGTATCAGTTCTAGTTGTGCATTTATTATGATATCTGTAAAATCTTCGGCAAATCCAAGAAGAGTTTTCAGCGGGACACATACGTTGAATGTAGTATTGGTGACAATATCAACATCCTTAGTGGGGTGGACCCAACCACTGTTTCCAAGCATGTCGGATTCAAACGAATTCAGAGAAATCAAATTTTTCATCGTTGATGTAATGCCCACATTTTTAATGCTGTCAATAAGCTGCCCATTAAGTTCCAGTCGCATAGATTCGAACAAAAATGCCATTGCATTGTTAACCAATTTTGCACTAGTTGCAGTGCCATCAGGTTTTTTAATGTTTCCCTCAATAAAAATACAGCTTTCACAAGGAAGCATATATAAATTTTCACTTTTAATACGAATATTGATGGAATCATTTTCATTGATGGCTGAAGCATTTTGCGGGAGAAAGGAATGCGTTTCTTTTTTCACTATTCTCTCCTCAAATATTGGTGATTTAGTCACATTTAAGGGATCCATCATATCCTTACTTTATATCCAAATTTTGTGAGTAAGTTTATCGAGTGAGATGTCAATCTCTTGGTTTCAGAAGTTGAACTAACGTGTTTAGTTGGTGTGTTAGTCCTGATATATAAGTTTTGAGGGAATTGTAATCCCATCTTTTTCGAAGATGTAACTCTAGAGTAATAGTCTCACCTCTAAAATCAACCAACTTTCCGTTTTGATCAACTATTCTAATAGTAATATTATCAATATATTTATTATTATTTATTTTAAAATATCGAATTTCGAATGGCTTTTCAGTCAAATGGAACCCTGGATCAACATTTACAATTAACGAATGAATGGCTGATTGTTTAAAAATGAGTCTCCAGTTAAATTACATTCTATTCTTATAAGAGCGACTGGAAATATGTTAACAGCATAATCTGATATGTGTCTACTGTGAGCCTCAAATTTTTTGCTTTTAAATCCTAGCATTTTACCTATCGAATCTGGAGCTGTGAAATCAATCTCATGTTCACAATACATTTCTGCGCGTAATGTGTTATTATTTGCAACTAATTCAAAGGCGCTCGGCCGAGTCTGATTCTCTGTGATCATCATTGTATGTATTATATAATTATTTATATCATCGATTTCATGCGTCCCAGTGGGTAATATAATTGTTTTCGTTTTACTTCCATTTCTTTCATTTGTAATATATGTAAATTTGTTATTCCCATCAGAAACATTGGGTATGGTTGAAAAATTTACGAGACCTATCTCATAATCTGCATCTTCATCCAATTCGATTGGTGGATGATAGCTACAAGATATCTCTGATGTGTTACCTGTCACTGTGAAAGACATTGTGATAGCATACATATTGTTACATTCACATTTATAACAAAAATTGAAGAGCAAACTGTCCACATAACTCTGTATCAAACTTCTGATATCGATTAGTATTATATTTAATTGTTACACCTCGTAAGTAATTATTTATCTCTATAGGTGGGGGAGATCTCCAAAGGAATCAAAGTAAAATGCTTCACTATTATTAATTTTATTAAGCGCTACCCAATGCGTACCGGGTCCCTCATCAGAATCTAAATTTATTATTATTTTTTCTTTATACCACGGTTTCTTAGGCAAAGCATGTCTCATAAAAACACCGCGAAAATTTCGTATGCCAAGAAATCGTGCATAATTAAGAATATCAGCATCGCTTAGGGCTTTTTTTTTAATCGCATTCCCTTACCACTCTTGTATTCTCTTACATACAAACCCTTTCCTGCAGGTGGTTTCTTTTGTGAAATAACCGCTCCAAGTGTTCCTAAACCAGCCAATATTAGAGGGAGAGGTAGTCGGCCACCAGATTTGTTTCCCATTGCAATAGCTTCCATAGTTTTATTATGCCTCATAGATTCTGAAAGTTGTTTTTTATCACTTTTTGCAGAGTTTACAGCTTTCGCTATTTGTGCAGCACCACCGGACAGAGCTCCTAATGCGCTGAGACCTGCAAATATTGGGAGCAGTGGTAGAATACCACCCCTTTTCGGTGCCTTTATCACTCGAGGTTTTTGCTTCTTAGACGTATTGTTTTTTCTTTTCATTGCTGCTTTCAACTTGGAGAGTGTCATTTCTCGCTTTCCATCACCCATCGCTCTCGAGATAAAAAAGGCTGAAGCTCTTTCACCAGGTGCTCGGGCTTTATCTTGTCACACTTTATATCCAGTTTCAGCGGCTTGTTGATAATTTGTATTTAAAATACCACGTTCTCCAACGATGTGTCCCCCACCATTGACAAGCATACTATAAATTAACTTAAGAAAACGCACTCCATATATACACAGCGAAAATTTATTGTACTACTCTACATTGCTATGATGAGTAAAAAAACTTTATACATAATCCAACAACGCACTTTGAACATTGCGTTCGAACAATGCTGTTACATCCTTTTTGCGCACATCTCCTTCTCTTTCCAAATGGAATATATTGAACCCAATGATTTATAGAATCATATCGAGATTCTTCATCATTACACATAATCGGGATACAAGTTAGTCGCACATCCAGTCTCTTGGTGTTCATAATTGCAACTGATGCGAAAATCATTTTTGCAACATATATACAATCCAACAACATGTCGAAAACGTTGCAATAACGCGTCGTTGCAATAACGCAACAGCATGTCGTTGCAATAACGCAACAGTATGTCGTTGCAATAACGCAACAGCACGTCGTTGCAATAACGCAACAGCACGTCGTTGCAATAACGCAACAGCATGTCGTTGCAATAACGCAACAGCATGACGTTGCAATAACGCAACAGCATGTCGTTGCAATAACGCAACAGCATGACGTTGCAATAACGTAACAGCACGTCGTTGCAATAACGCAACAGCACGACGTTGCAATAACGCAACAGCATGTCGTTGCAATAACGCAACAGCATGTCGTTGCAATAACGCAACAGCATGACGTTGCAATAACGCAACAGCATGACGTTGCAATAACGCAACAGCACGTCGTTGCAATAACGCAACAGCACGTCGTTGCAATAACGCAACAGCATGTCGTTGCAATAACGCAACAGCATGTCGAAAATCGTATTCTCGTTGCATATATGTTGAAGTATTTAAGTTGTAATTACACCTGTATCTATCAGTGCACTGCTTGGCATCAACCAAGCAACATGGAAGTTGTAAAACAATCACAGACGCTACCAATTGAAGTTATAGGAGAATGTGAGAACGACACAAGTAACATAAGACATAGTACATTATTTCCCAATCATATTCGATGTATCATTTGTGGTCAGAGTAATGCTGGAAAAACAAACTTGTTGCTAAATTGGATTCTTCATAGCTCCGGATTGAAATTCGAAAATATCTACATTTATTCGAAATCCCTGTTCCAACCTAAATATGAATATTTAGCAAAAGTATTGGAAGGAGTGCTAGAAATTGGGCTTTTTAGATATAATGCCAGCGAGGATATTGTATCATTTGAAGACATAAAACCAAACTCTGTGTTTGTTTTTGATGACATAATGACTGGTTCACAAAAAACAATATCGAAATTGTTTAGTATGGGAAGACATAAAAACCTCGATTTATTTTATCTCGGACAGACTTATGCAAAGATTCCCAATCATCTTATTCGAGACAATTGCAACTTAATTGTGCTCTTCAAACAGGACAGTATGAACCTGAAACATATATTTGAGAATTTTGTCAATCCGGATATGACTTTTGATAAATTTAAAGACATGTGTTCCAACTGTTGGAATAGTGATGCCCGGTGTTTAATAATGAATTTAGAAAGCGAATTACACAAGGGAAGATATCGCAAAGGATTGGATTGCTATATAATATGGAAATGACGAATCTTATCTTTATTCGGTATCAAGACGTTGATTAAGTATGAGTATTGATAAATTTGGACGGAGCGTTTACAGAAGAAGAGAAAGATTAGTTAATATTCTTCGAGAAGATTTCCCGCGCGATAGTGCTAACAACTATCTTATTGGTAACGTACAACTAAAAGGTGTCAATGATCCAGATGTGTCAGATGATGCTGCGAATAAAATATATGTGGATGGAGCTATTAAGGAAATTAAAGAATATGTACTCGAAAATGATGATAAAATTAAGTCTTCTTTGGAAACTCTTGTTGGTGCAGCTATTGATAATTTTGAAACGCGAATTAAAAAATATATTAATGAATCGAATGAGCTGACAGTAAAACATGTCGATGAACGTATGTTAGAACAGGATGCACAATGGGATAAAAAGTTAAGTAAACATGATGAAGATTGTAAATATATCACCAATGCTGAAGAAGCTGAGATACGAAAAGAAATTAGTGAAATAAAAAATAATTTCTATGGTGTTATGTTTTTCCATATTTCCTCAACTGTAAAGTGGGATGATATTACTAATGTATATCAATTGTCCAATGGACTAACTTACTTTGAAATTCCAATAAATTGCGTAGTAACTGTTACTACAACACCAGCTGATGTAATCGTAAAAGTAAATGGTAATGCATTCCAAAATGGAACACCTGTTTCTAAGGGTGATAGGCTATGGTTTCATATCTATGGTCACAAGCAGCAATTAACTGCAACCATAGAGCTTGTGTATAAAATAAGAACTATGGCATAACTGCTTGTCATTGCAGTGCAAGATGTCAACTGCTACAACATCTCAAGAAATGATGAAAAGCAATATCATAAGACATTCTCAGGCTATAAAACACACATTTATAGCCTTAAGACAGGGGCAATTGAGCTCTCAACATGTACTCAACGAAGTGCTTCAACCAGTTACTACACCTTTAAATATGTTAATAAAGGAAATACGGAATACGAAGAAAAATATAGATGATAGAGGAAAAATGATGGATTACATCAAAAAGGAAGCGAAAGAAGAAGAAGAAGAAGAAGAGGATGAGGAGGACAATTCCGTTGTTAGTGAGCATATACAAAATATCTCAAAACGAACAAGACATAAAGCATATGATAAAATATATGGTGTTCGCTATATTGATGACAAATTGATGATTGGCAAAACACCCATTAAATTTGAAAAAGGCTATGTATTTGTAAACAATATACGATACAAAGGAACATCTGGTTTATATAATTTACTGTTTCTCATGGATCCCCCAACTGATAGTTATGATGATCAGGATTTACATAAATACAAACATATTTTAACATCCACTAATGCACATCGTGTTGATTACGACCCACAACAGGAATTTAGGAGATCAAATACAAAGAAATATGACAATATTATTGCTCCATTATTTCGGAAGACTGATGGAAGTTGGAAAATTTCCCTACCAAATCATAAAATAGAATATAAACATTGGGATGACCCAAATGAATTAGTTGAACGTCTTGTCCTTCTCGTGTCATCACGCAGTGCTGGGAATACTGGTGTGGATAACGAAATTCATGCTATAGAAGAGGAATTGCGTGAAGGTGGATACATAGAATGAGTAAAGCAAAGATTACGAGAGAACTTCATAAACCAGCTCGCAAAAATTTTCAAAGGCGTCATGTCATCACTAGAGGATTATGGGATCTTTTCCAGAGCGATCTCATTGAACTCATTCCCTATGCTAAACAAAATAAAGGATATAAATATATACTTGTGGTAATAGACGTTTATTCCAAATTCGCTTGGGCAAAAGAACTTAAAAATAAAACTAACAAAGAAGTGACATCTGCTATGCACTCCTTGCTAAGGGGAATGGTAAACACTCCGAAAAATTTACAAACAGATTGGGGAAAAGAATATTACAATAAGCATTTTAAATCACTAATGGAAAATTACAATATCAATCACTACTCGGTGTTTTCTACAAAAAAAGCATGTATCGCCAAGAGATTCATCAGAACACTCAAGACACACATGTTTCGAGAGTTTACAACACTTGGATCATATCGCTGGTTAGAGCTATTGCCACAACTGATTAAGAAGTACAATGCTACTATACATTCAACTACAAAGATGAGACCCATGGATGTTGCAAACAATTAACTTCTTCAAACAGTGTACAAGCAACAGCTAGTGCGAGAAGGAAGGTCAAAGTTTCAGGTTGGTGATTTAGTGAGAATATCAAAGTACAAGAAGATGTTTACCAAGGGCTATCTGCCATCATGGAGTACTGAAATATTCCAAGTGAAAAAGTACAAAAGACTCATCCAACGACTTACATACTTCATGATCTAGACGGTGCACCTATTTTAGGAGCGTTTTATACCGAGGAACTTCAAAAGACAAACTTTCCAGATGTTTATTTGGTTGAAAAAATTTTGAGGAGGAAGGCTGGGAAGGTGTATGTAAAGTGGTATGGTTTTCCTAACTCAAAGAATAGTTGGATTGACGAGGATGATGTATTGCAATAAGCCGAACATTTTATAAATATCATAATATATCTTCAATTAGAACTGATATTTGTACGAGTATATGTACGTATTGACAAGCGTACCTATAGCAGCACACACAACCGCATATTGCCTAATCCTACACGACTGTGCTATCAACTATACACCTCTCACAAACATGGTCCAAACAGTGCTGTAGAAAAATGTAAGTATGTGTTACTTTTTTCCCGTATTATAAAATTTACACTAGGTATCATTCTACACCGCTTTTATTTTGTTTCAGGACATCCATTGATGTTCATTGCCTTATTCTCTTACACCTCTCACAAACATGGTGGGGTAGAAAAATGTAAGTATGTGTTACTTTTTTCCTGTATTATACAATTTACATTAGGTATCATTCTACACCGCTTTTATTTTGTTTCAGGCAAACAACTTCATTTTAAAAGAACTCATCATCTCCGCGGGACAAGGATGCTGTTTTTCTTCATCGAATATCACCATGGACTATTGTGGTTAATTACAGTGATGTGGAATTAGTGTGTTATATTTTAAAAAAGGAACATGTGCTTCTATCACTGCAGAGACAATAATGTGGAATGCGCCTTTCAAAATGTAAAAGTTCTTCAGTTTTGGTGGACACATTGTATTCATTAATTGAAAATGTATGTGAATAATCATTGTATTGTATTTATTTTTTACTCAATATATACATATAATTTTATTTTGTTACTGATTTCTTTTATCAACATCCCCAATTCACAATGCACAACATAACAAATGGCAGATGGCGATTATCAATACAGTATTTGTGTAAAATAACATACCACAGCTGGTCATTATTCAGCACTTGCGTCTTCACCGGATGCGAATTAACAGCTTGCATTTTATTTGCATCATGCAATATTTGTGTAATATGACACGTTGCAGGTGCTTCAAAAACATGCTTTTATTATTACTCAGCAATTGCATCACAGGATGTGAGATTGCATAATATTTGCACGTGTAATCACATCATTGTGTAGATGAAATCTCAGACATGTATGAACTTGTGTATTTCAACTATACAAACTTGTATGAACATATGTAATTCAAATTATTACGTTACGCCCCAACCTGCACTTGTGAATGACGTCACACTTTAAGTTATGCCGTGTGTATTTCAAATTATTACCCCCTCCCCCATTTCCAACTTCAGCCACATCCTGTTTAATTTACAAGTGTGCTAGATTAATTTTTATACAACCATTTATGTCCCACATTCCAACACCCATTCCCCAATCAATTAAATTACCATTATATTAGAATCTTAAGAAAAAGAATGTATGTGTTTAAGTGTGATAGATTAATTCTTGGACACTCGTCGGATGTGACCTTGCATACATAGCAGTGCGAGTGAATCAGCATAATATTTGCACACATAGCAGATGGGATTTTCAAACATGTATGAACTTGTGTCTTTCACCCGAGAACAATTGCCGGATATGAATCAGCATAATATTTGCACACATAGCAGACATTACATTGATGAGATAAACATGTATGAACTTGTCATGCCACAACTTCAATTACATACCTGCACGTCACACTTTAACCTTGAACTCTTAGATTGCCATTTATGACGTTACGCCCCTTTCTTACGTCACAATTTAAGCCCCCACATTGAGGAGATAAACATGCCATTACATACCTGCATGACGTCACACCTTAACCTTGAACTCTTATGACGTAATTTAAGTTACGACCCTTTCCTACGTCATAATTTAAGCCCCCCACCCCCTCCGTGAAGTCATACTTTAGCCACGCCCATAACGTCACTTGCCACGCCCACTATGACGCAATACTTTGGCCACGCCCACTATAACGTCACTTGCCACGCCCCCTAACACCTGCCTTACACCCTTACACCTGTGACGTAAGCACCATTTCTTATCTACTAACATCCCGTACAAAAGTTAGTGTCCATCCACAAACGATAATGTTATGAGTCTGATGAATAAACAAGCGGTCGTGTACTACGAATTGCTTCTTAGAAACGTAACCGTAACTGCTGATGGCCACGTCTTGTGGCCGACATTGAAGAAATATTATCGGGGACTGCATCAAATGCTCCTGCAACACAATAATGCACGTCTGCACTCTGCCAACATAACGAAAACAGCTATCCAGGAGCTTGATTGAGAGTTGATTCCATATCCTCCATATTCTACCGATCTTGTGCCTCAGATTTTCATCTTTTCCGTTCTCTATCCAACAACCTTCATGGAAACTCTGCTGAAAACGAAGATGCTTTACAAACTTGATTACTTCTTTATTTCTTCGGTCGCGGAGATGGAAAACTACTCCAGCGTTGGCAGAGAGTCATAGATAATGTAGGACAATATATTACTGACTAGCCGTACCCGTGCGCTCCGCTGCACACGTTAGAAATAAATATAAAGTAATTACATAATTAAAATATTACATTTGATCCAGGGAACATTCGTGTTTGATAGAAGGATAAATCGTTTAATATGTTACTTAATTTAAATTGTATTTAAAATATTAAAATGCGATCATTTTGATCCAGAGACCACTCATTTGGTGCAATGACAATTCCTTTAACATGTTTCTTAATTGTTATTACCAATTATTTTTGGAAAAGCGAAAATTAACAGAAAAATTTTGGCTACAGATTTATTATTATATTATATTATATTATATTATGTAAAAAGTGTGTTGATAACGGATGTACTCGAATTAGAAAGTTTTTAATTTGTTGTGGGAGCTCTTGAATCTCAGGAGGAACAACTTTTACAACAGCGCAACATAATCTGCTTGGCTCATTACCCAATTTTTTTGCATTGCATTTATTGCATATGTATTTTATGTATTTTAACACGATTCAATTGAGCATAGTTAAAATTTGAATGATAAAATAATGGATTGCTTAGCTAACGTACTATTACTGCATACTAAATCAATACACTCTCGTTGTTCGTTAATTCTCTGAGAAAAAAATGAATATGTTCATAAACATTATTATAAGAAATACAGGAAATGAATATACAGAATAACCTATCTAGTTTTCTGTGCATAAGAAGCTATTTTAATCTTACCTGTCCTCAATTCACTCACAAGTTACTGTAATAACATTATAGCATTATGTCCATCCAGAGAAACTACACTTTCCAATGATGAAATAATAATTAATTACACAAATCGGTTAATTTAGCTTCTGATATTACTTATACAAACACAGAAACATTGTCTGTAGGCTATGTTTCATAGCTTTCGATTGTTGTGTCCAAGGCCCCTTATAGACGAAGTCATTTGTTTTTTATTTCAATACACCGCCTTAGATGGCAGTTATTTTAATTTTAAAACTCATTTATCTCATTAAATATCAGTCCTATCCAAATTTTTCAGAGAATAAAACTTATCAGAAATCATTTTTAAAGAAACTTTTGTTATGTAACATATTTCACAAAAATTAATAATAAGCGAGTTATTTGGATTTATTTAATTCAGGCCCCCTTATAACCCCCGTTTTAAATAACGTATTTTGAATGCCATATAGCCTATAATCTAAGTTACAACGAACTTAATTTATATTCCAATTTTCATCGAAATCGGTTCAGCCATTATCGCGTGAAAAGGTAACAAACATACAGACAGACATACAAACAAAAATATCAAAATAGCGATTTTCGGTTTCAGGGTGGTTAATTATATATGTTAGGACCAATTATTTTTGGAAAATCGAAAATTACCAGAAAAATTTCGGCTACAGATTTATTATTAGTATAGATTACCAGGGACTGGAACTTTAGGCATTATGAATCATTAAGATAGGCATGCAAAAAGGCATTTTAAATAGCTAAAATACGCAATAAAAGGCAATTACAAAAACCTTGCACTACACACATTTATTTACTAGACTACACTATTCAATAACTCGATCGTCATATTTTAAAGAAATTTAAAATTTTAAAGAAAACGCTAGTGTTGTACTTAACACAAAAATGAAAATGTTTTTAAAAGGCCTATGTATTGCAATGCCTTATTCGTTGCATACGACAACCAAATGATTTTTTAAGTTTTCTGGGGTCATATTGAGTCTCCTGTCAGATAACACATATTTTTTATGAGAAAATGACCTCTCAACTTCGACAGAGGTTATTGGAGCAAATCTAAAACATAGCATCATTGTAGGATCCATTTCAACTGCAATAAAATTGTCACCTTGTAGAATTTTTGAAATGTTTCTAAGTTTATCAATATCACAGTTTTTCGAAAACACATTTTTACACTTTTCCCTAACTAATGAACCTCGTTTCCCTGGTACACTGTCCATTCTTTGCAATGCATCATCCACAATTTTCACTGACTTCGTCAAAGGCTGGCCTTTTTCTTGAAGCTGGCAGATCACTTGTAGCAGGAAACCAAACTCGGCCGCAATGAAAGTTAAATCATTTTTCACTCCAAAGAATTGAGAAGTTTCTTGGTTGCTACAATTGAAGATGCTTCATCCTCCAGACCGTTCACCACCTCAGTTATAGTCAGGAAATTTGAAGCGTAGTAAAGTATCACTGAGACCCATGTTCCCCATCTCGTTATGATAGGTTTGGTGGGAGAGGTATATTTGGTGCAATGGATTTAAATGTCAGAATTCTTGATGAGGCTTTCAGAAAGACCTTCTTAATACTGGAAATCAAATTATCGACATCCGGAAACAAGCATCGTATCTCTTCTGACACTCTGTGAAAGCAGTGTGCTAAGCAGGTCACGTGAAGCATGTTTGGAAACAGCACTTTTAAAGTGAATCCAGCCTTTTTAATGTATGGTGCAGCGTCACTGATAAAAAGTAACACGTTGACGTATTGAATTTGTTCAGACCACAGTAACTGTAATGAATTGGTGAATAACTGCGTGATAGTTGAATTGTTAATTTTCTCGAGACACTCTGTTGTAAGCAGGAATGGTTTCATTGATTCATCTTCTGAAGAATCTAATGACCCAACAATGATATTGGCAATGAAACGACCCGTAGGATCGGGTGACTCGTCGATAGAAATCCAGCTCTTCTTATTTTTAATTTTATCTTTAATGATTTTCATTGTGTCATCGTAACATTCGATTAAGTAATATATTCGCTAGGCACAGATTCATTCATATACTTCTCCAAAAACTGTCTCAATGTAGGATTCTGTAATTTCCACAAAGGGATTTCGGCAGCAAGAAAAGCTTTACATAAGTGGAATGCAGATTGAGATTTTCAACTCGATGTTGCAATTACTGTTGGAAGCAAAGAAATCTTCTTCGCAGTAGCCTTGGAAAGTGCATTTTTGTGTTTGGTTGTACTGATATGTTGCGATATGAAATATTTCTTTTCGTAGTTCACTGACTGCTCACATATTTTGCATTAAGTACTTTACCGTCTGTACAAAATACGTCGGATCCAAAAGTATTAACGTAACTTTGCAATTTACTGCGTATGTTTGGTTCCTTGATGAGTACTACTGACAACTTATTATAGGCTTACTCTGTATGCCAGTCATGTGAACTGATGCCCATAGGTGCAAGCGCGCGCTTTAGAGCTCAGGAGAGCCTGAGCGCTTTACAGCGGAAAGGAAAGAGACAGACGAAAGAGGTAGTATATACCGCTTGGTCAAGCTATATACAGGGATGGCCAGCACTGATTCAATGGATAAAGGGAAGAGGACTTATTAAAATTGTATCCATGTTAATTTTTAGATTTGTCTGAGAACTATAAGTGCATTATAAGAATGTAAGTTTTAATTTTAATGCTCATTTTTCACAAGTTCGCTTTTTTATTAGAAATCAATAATTTCTTTTCATTCCCTTTGGCAGAAAAGTGAAATTTTAAAATGCGTTTATTTAGTAGCCTTACAGGTACTGAAACAATATTTTCGTAAATCTTGTATATCATAAATACGTATTACTGAAGATAGGGCATTGAAAAGTTTGAAAATATTGGCATGGAAAATGTTTGTAAGGAAATGAATTAACAAAGCAACTACTGTTACATCATGAACAAAAGATACTGTGGTGTGCCTATGTATTGTAAAAACTACAGCTCTATAGCTTCAGCAGATTTCGAGAAAATAATTTAATATTATGATAGGAAGTTGCGCACCAGAATCAACTTAAAAGCATAATGCGATAAAAGTTTTGTTATGTATTATTAGTTACAGTTAAAACATTTACAGGACCTAGATAACTTTGGTTTGTACCATAATATTGTTTTAATTAATTTTATTACTTTTACAAGGCTAAAGATACCGTCAATATCAATTCCAACTTATCATGCTATACTCAATCTTTTTCTTTCGGATATCACTTTTTTTATGAATGATGTGTTTCATTCACTTAATACAGTACAGGTGTACTACTAATATTCCTTCTTAACTCTTTATTTTATTATTAATGTAACATAACTGCGATATTAATAAATTGGTGTTAGTACTTTTCTTTTACAGACAAAATAAATAATATCAAATAGAAAAAAAAGCCATATAAAAAGAACGACATAAAATTTCACGTTCCGTTTGAAGTTTTTACACCACTGTTTTTTTAATCCAACAGGCTGCTTATTCATATACATAATTCTTTCTCCTTCCATAACTAGCGCTTGATGCCCGAGCACGACAAGGTCAGAAAAATGCTCTTGCTTTGACATCACTGCTGTATACTGTAGATGCCTGAATATTTGCAGTACAGCGCTGTGCTCCGTCCGTGTGACGTGTCCTGCCTGACGTACGCAAGAGCTCAGTTTCACCTACGCCCGAAGAACGTTGCTTTGAGCGTATTCCGAATCTCAGCGCTGAGCAATCTGATGGCATCACGGTGTTCCGAATTTCACCGATGGCGTCACTGATGCTCCACCGGTGTCGCACCAGTGCCATCAGCTTGCAGAGGTGGTGGCAGTCTCCATCAGCCGCCATCAGTGAATCTGAATGGTTCTTGTATAGGGCGGGAATTAGCAGACGAATGACATCGTGCACTGTTGTGTCATGGCGGTGTGTTCTGCTTTAGTTCTGCTGTATTGTTTGTAATGAGCACAACGTAAAAACAATATGTTGCTAGCGTAGCACAGATAACAACTTACACAGTCGCCATGACAGCCATTGATCCTTCCAGCAGTTTTGTTCCTATTTCGCTGCAGCGTGACGTCATTGTTGTCCACCGGTCCGGTGAGATTCGGAATACGCTGTTTGCAACGCTAGGGTGTATGGTTGCTCTAGGATTCTGCCCACTGCTCGTATGAGCGCTAAAGTGACTCAAAGCAAGTCGTGTTTAGTTCTCTGCTTGCTCGTAATATGGTGAGTTACGGACGTGCAGTCGACAGTTCCGGAATGAAAGTAATTGAATTAAAACAAATTGTGTATAGTTCTTTGAGCTTACCACAAAGGACTGAAATAAAAGACATCGGTCGCTCAGTGCCTGCTCTAGATATTGTGCAAATTTTCAAAGCCACGAGTTGGCATTTTTTTTTTTTTTTTTTGCAATATTGGCTGAAGATGAAAAACCGTATGTATACTTATTTCCAGCATATAACTCCACTGTACATACAGTAGCTATTTACCTACAAATGGCTTTTAAGGAACCCAGAGGTTTATTACAGCCCTCACAAAAGTCCGCCATCAATCCCTATCCTGAGCAAGATTAATCCAGTCTCTACCATCATATCCACTTCCCTCAAATCCATTTTAATAATATCTTCACATCTACGTCTCGGCCTCTCCAAAGATCTTTTTCCCTCCGGCATCCGAACTAACACTCCATATGCATTTCTGGATTCACCCATACATGTTACATGCCCTGCCCATCTCAAATGTCAGGATTTAATGTTTCTAATTACGTTAGGTGAAGAATATAATGCGTACAGTTCTGCGTTGTGTAACTTTCTCCATTCTCCTGTAACTTCATCCCACTCAAACCCAAAATATTTTCCAAAGCACCTTATTCTCAAACACTCTTAGCCTCTATTCCTATCTCAAAGTGAGAGTCCAAGTTTCACAACCATACAGAACAACCGGTAATACGACTGTTCTATAAATTCTAATTTTCAGACTTTTGGACAAAAAAACTTCTCAGCCGAATAATAGCAGGCGTTTCCCACATTTATTCTGCGTTCAATTTCCTCTCAGGTGTCATTTGTATTTGTTACTGTTGCTATAAGATATTTGAATTTTTCGACCTCTTGAAAGGATAAATTTCCAATTTTTATATTTCCATTTCGTACTATATTCCGGTCACAAGACATAATCATAAACTTTGTCTTTTCGGGATTTACTTCCAAACCTATCTCTTTACTTGTTTCAAGTAAAATTCCCGTGTTTTCCTAATCGTTTGTGGATTTTCTCCTAACATATTCACGTCATCCGCATAAACAAGCAGCTGATGTAAAGCGTTCAATTCCAAACCCTCTCCGTTTTCCTGGACTTCCCTAATGACATATTCAAGAGCAAAGTTAAGAAGTAAAGGTGATAGTGCATCTCCTTGCTTTAGCCCGCACTGAACTGTAAAAGCACTATACAGAAACTAGCCTATACGGACTCTGCTGTACGTTTCACTGAGACGCATTTTAATTAATCGAAATTGTTTCTTGGAAATAGCAAATTTAATACGATTATTATCGAATGTGTAAATGCACACTTATTGAAGGGTCAGACAACAAGTTGATGAAGCGAGAAAGCGAGAATGAAAGCTACTGCAAGAATAGAAAGTGTGAAGTTTTATAATAAATTACTGTATATGAAAAGAACAGTAAGAGACTGGAACATGCAAATGTTATGTCATGTTATTGTTACATAGGTCTACGTTCTGGGAACATTTGGTGTGAAAAATGCAAACATTTGCCGCAAGAATGAAGTGTATTGCACTTGTACTATTGTACTTGCACTAATACTCGGATAGGAGAAATAATCAGTGTATACTTAGCTATATACCTTGTAGTAAGCAGAAACAGATGTTTTCCTAAGTAGGTCCTACGGACCTGCAGACGCACTAAGGAGCAACGTAGTTCTTCCAAGGATTTTCAGGTTCAATGAAGGCTGTGAAGGAAGTAATCAAGTTTATTAAATATTATAGTTTATTATAAATTTATAAACAAATAAATATCAGTAAATAAATTTGCAAAACTACAAAAATTATGTAAATTATGAAATCATTTACCGCAACTTTTGTCAAGTGCTGTGTAGTTTTTTAATACTTGGACTGTTGGTTCAGTCACCCACTTATTAATAAGTTCAGCTGTGTTTTCGTTGTCCAGAATTGTGATGTGATTCCCTTTCACAAAGTGTACTTCCACCTTCTCACAATACTGAAACAATCAACATAAGCCACATCGTTAATAAAATATGTTAACGAAATAAGTAATCTGGATGTGGTATTATACTGTTAATATCAAAATTACCACGTCGTTAAGTTTTTTTTAAAGAACGCGTTAGATTTACGTCGTTATTTCAAATGTTCTGGTTAGGTATATGGCTTAGGATTTTTAAAAGGAGATTTTTGAAGAGAGGAAAACATTATTATTTTCCTTATAGGGCCTATGTAACTTGTGTAGATTTAACTGCATTGTAAATATTCCTGAAGAGTTACGAAAGGAGATTTCTTCAGCCAATTGAAAGTTGGGCAATTATAAAAGTCAGAAAGACTTCATTCTTCATTCTGTCATCAGCAGCACTCTAGAAAGGAGGAGGAATCATAAGGATCTTAACGATAGCCACTGTTCTTACGACTCTTTCTTCTTTGTGTTTGAAAGTCGTCAGAATTGCCTTGCTCCTGATAGGTCTGCACAGTGTTTTCAGAGAAAAATGATTTGCAAACTCTGAACCTTCTCCCTGAAAGAAATACTTCAACCTACAGCAGGTGGCAAAAAAGGTGATGAAAAAGAAATCCAAAGGTGAGAATGGTGATATCGTTAATTGGTTCAAAATAAATTATTTCAATTACACGAAGGAAACATCTTGGGTTATGAAATACAAGTATATGAGTACTCTGATAAGAGAGAGAGGGAAGTGGAGAGGGACGACCACTTGTTTGACCTAAACAACTGTCAGCAGCATACTCAAGTCCGTTGCCAATAATCTCAGCAGAGAAGAATAATCTTCTAAAACTCTGTTGCGTAAGCATCATTCCTGAAGAGTTGCATGGCTAGTACAGTACAACAATCTGCCAACATGTGATACTGCAGTTGACGAGATTCCAGAACCTACAGAGTAGATTTTGGCACAACTCCTCTAATAGGCGTCATGGGATATAATGTACATAACTATTGAATTACACTATTAGTAAATCTAACAAAATTCAGAAGAACGACGTTTTCCATAATCGTTAATACGAACAATAGGCCTAAATGGAAAGATGTTATCGGGTCTGGAAACGAAGCTTTCTAATTTTGGCTACTGGAATAAAACTACAGAAGTACAGGACTAAATATGTTGTTGTTGTTTTCTAATGCCAGGCTTTTGACAATAAAGTCATTTGACCTCTTGCACTCCAATATTTTTCAAAGATATTATCATGACCAGCCACTGAAGCACAGATTTTGAGGTGTTCCGAATCCATTTCTTGGTTTGAAATATATTACACTAAATATATTACACTAAATTCCATAAGAAATAATATGGTAGCAAAAAAATAAAATAAAAATAAATGCATCACACTCATAGATTAATCAACTGGACAATAAAATAGACACAAAAGCATAAAACGATAAATCAAATAATAAGTGTCCGTTAGAACATATCATTTATAGAATTATTCGTTAGTCTTTTAGAGAATAGTATACAAGTAAAAACGAAATAATGAAGGATT
The DNA here is from genome assembly GCF_040183065.1 of Periplaneta americana. Taxonomy (NCBI): domain Eukaryota; kingdom Metazoa; phylum Arthropoda; class Insecta; order Blattodea; family Blattidae; genus Periplaneta; species Periplaneta americana. The sequence continues at coordinate 115,745,367 of NC_091119.1, forward strand.
AAACGCAAGTTAAAATAATTATTATTTCTATGAATTACTGAAGAGCGTTCGGAGTTTAGAAAATACCACTGGGTATACAGGCGTCTCCTTAGCTGCCATTCTCCCTGTTTATAATGTAACTAAAGTTACTTGCGTATTTTGTAACGTATATAAAATATCAGAAGCAAATCTACATACTGTAACTAAATATTGCTTCAAATAAAAACGCCTTATATTGCTTATGAATATACGTATAGGTCTACGTTAGTCTATTTGTATTTACAATAACCGAATAAATGTAACATTTACTTCCATTTATTTTATATACGTTAGAAAATACGTAAATTACCTATTTAATCCGTATTATAGCTATATGTCCACTAAGAAGACCCAATAGTATTTTCTAAACACCGAACACACTATAGAAGCAAAATGTAAAAATCTAAATAAAAGTACATAACAATATGGCTATATTCTTATTTTAACATTAGTAATGTCTTGTAATTTTTTGTTGATTGGGAGTACACTTTCTCAATCCCAAACATACTTTTTATAAAGTGTACTCCCAATCAACGAAATATTATAGGATATTAGATCTAGTACACAAATCATTTTACAATAATTGAACCTGATCCCCTTTGAATCCATATACAATACACGATATTTAAAAAAATCATTGTGCTACAACATACATAGTAATATTGTAACACGGTTTCACTCATGTTTTTCAATATTTTAACCATTTTAATGTTTAGATGTAACTATTTATTTTGTAATTTTACTACTCAAAACATGAATGAAACTAATGACCTTTTATACTCACAATTTTAATTCAATTTTATCTTATTGATAATTATTTAGTATAACATTAGTGCTCCTGTTGTTGTATATTGCATAATTATATCGTCGTCGTCGTCATCATCATCATCATCATCATCATCATCATCATCATCATCAAGTAAGTTTATCTCAATATGTCGTAACAAAGGCGAAAACGTTAATATAGCCTATTTCAAATGAGGGGTCTAGTATCAAAACCTGCCATATCCACTTTTTTAAAAATTGAGTTTCCTTATTATTTTGGAGTACTTTCTAACACCTACCACATGCACTGGTTGGCTTTTTAAAATTTGAACTACAGCCCATATATAATGCATAGTAAAGATTGAAGTTATTTTCAAAACCTACCACATCCAACGAAGTAACTGCACGTTTTTCCCATTTTTCTCAAAATATAGCAAAGTGGATGTGGTAGGTTTTGATACTAGACCCCACAAATATGTTTACATAATATAATTTGCAATAAATGGGTAAGTTTTTAACTGTGTAATTTATTTTGTAATTAAGAAATGAATACAGTTTTCCAGTTATTTTTCTAGAATTAGTAGAGTGATGGTGATGATGATGATTATGATAATGATGATGATGATGATGATAATGATTAATTAAGCATTGGTAGAATTTCGGTAGAAATACGAAGTACCTCGTAACTATGTTACTATACAAAATTACCGAGAATTCTACTACCCCCTAGGCCTGCTATTATTCTGTGATAGGTACAGTACGATTATTTAGTCCTGACAGTCGCCGGCGATCTGCGCCTGGGTCAGGCCAGTCTATTAAGTTACGCCAAGGGATGTTCAGGTTAGTCTGTTGCCTGCAGTCAAAGGGATCGGATGTCTCGCATGCGGTATAGCGTTGTGTCTCCAGTACAGTTGAGCTGTACTGCATTCCTTTCGCGACGTTCGTCCTTATCTCTTCTCCGGAACTCTCCCCACTACTCTTATTACTTCCCCTCTTTCGCGTCGCTGACCTGTCAGGACTAAATAATCGAGCTGTACTACAGTAAGTTCTTCTAGACTCTAGAGTTTTGATCTTCCTGAGAGATTTCTCCGTTATGATCTCCTTGCTTTCATCTAACAGATCCAGTTGTCAATTTTATCTTTCATTACAAACATTTAGCTATTTATTTTTTGTTTATTTTTACGTTTTTACTACCAGATTTTTCTCCGTAGAGTAATTTTGTAATGTTCTTTTCAGGTACCCTCTACTCATAATTTTGCATTATGTTGTTAGTACATATCGTATTTACGTACCCTATGGGTTCTCCAGTCGGGATTCTTTAAAATCACAAATTTTCCAGGATGGTAATGTAAAACTCTAAGCCCGACTGCCTTCAAAGAAAATTTATAATTTATATAGGATTCTCTCTCAAAATGGCGTGTTTATCCACACTGAAGAACTCCACCGATCTTCGCTTTTCTCTTAAGATTAGCATTTCCTTAGCTTTTGGAAACCTTCCCTAACCTACAAGCAGAAGGAACACTGCTTATTTACCGGCGACATTAAATGGCCACGACACAAATTATGCTATTTTTGACGAACAGAACTAACGCTCTATCAAGTAACCTGGAACAGCTAACTTTTTATTCTTACCTGAGAAAGTCCATAATCTTCTTCAGTATTCAATACCACTGAGGTAGGTCTAATTAACACGGTGTGTGATCTCACTCGTTTCTTATGGGTCCATGAATAATTCCTTACAGCTTTTAATCGAGCACACATAGAAGTATAAACCATTTTCTGATGTTGTTTACTGTACTGAGTTGTTGGCAACATCATTAACAGTCGCTCGACCTTTTCATTCCAGCTTTGCATAATCCTTATTTCCTCCATGACCTGTTAACATTTAATCCCACCATTAAACACTGCAACCAATGTTTTTCGTTTTCAGAAAATCATCCACAGAAGCAGTGTTCATTTTCAAAGATTATTATAATTACAATAATAAAATTAGTATGCTAAGAGAAAATCTTGTATATTACACGTGGCTGAAAGTCCATCATGTGTTCGTGAGAATTTTTCAGATTTAATTAATTTTGATCCCACCATATTTCCCCGAGTATTTGAAAAACTATATAAAAATTTACTGGGATTTCTGATGAACGCCAGTGTACAGTGTGAATATCAGAAGAGTAAAGCAACAAAGCTCATTTCCTTTTTATACAAAGAAAGCTTGTATTAACAGTTTAAGTGACAAAATATGTAACATTGTGTAAATTATCAATTCTAAAGGTTTGCTTGAGCCGTTGAGTGCGTTAGGCATGTTAAATATGCAATTCTCTAAATGTAATCCATTCTGAGGTAGAAAACGCTCCGACAACACTGGGTGTCCAATTATTTGATACCTTAGTAATTTCTGCTGGTGTGGTCTCGGATGGAGCTTGAAGACTTGTAAGGGTCTTAATGACGTTGCTTTCTAACTCGTCTTCTTTGCATCCAGCTGTTAACTCCTGCAATCTTTTCACGAAGTTAGGAGAGCTGTCCACCAAGAAGAGATGTCCTTTTCGACCCTGATTTTCAAGTTCCAGGGCGATTTCCATTGCCAGCAAGCCACCAAATGAGTAACCCAGCAGATTGAAAGAGGCTCCTGGCAGAAGTCGGCTGGAGATAAACTGCGAACACAGTGACACTGCGGACTGAAAACCGTTCCCTTGTCTCTTCAGACGAAGGCAATCAGTAAAGAAATGTAACTGCAAGGTACAGAGTCTATAATTGCAACATAGCTATTGAGTTTTTCAACACACTTGTAGATAGGAACGAAAGTTAAATAATTATCATGAAATTATTACCTAAGTACCTTTTATTGTTAGGGTTCTAAGATTTTTCGTACCCGAAAACTCGCAACACGGACGTTTCGTCACAGGCAATTTGTCACACTAACAGTGCCAATGGATTTTTGGTCATAGGTGCCATATATACCAAAAGATGTTTTGTCATAGGACAATGTTCCTAAATATAGGCCTACATTGTTTGCAATAAAATTTTACTTCAATCACAATATACATAGAATTGTTGGTTGCATACGGTTTCAAAGTACGTTTTATTGCTGCAATATATTTTGAGAAATAATAATTATGCGGAACCCGAATCACGTAAAGTGAAGTGGGTAGGTATTGGATACATACACACATACATAATATTGTGCTGTGGTGGAAGCAAAAAATCATATATGCACAAATTTCCCTTACATATTGCGGAACAATAACCTCGTCACTGTACTCTTGATAACAGAGATACAATAAGCTACACTCTCTTATCAACATCCTCGCACTTCTTTTTTTACAGCTGAATGCCCACTTTCTAATTTCCTTATATCGCTCTGTGCTTCAGGAACGTGAAACCCTTCCATATAATTTTTCTTCACCCCGCTTCTAGTGATTGAAATAAAGCGTGAAACGATATTAAACTTTACGACACTGTTACCTAGGAAACGTACAAGACGTTCCCTGTAACAAAATATGTGAAGATTGATAAAATATGATAGGTTCATTTTCCTTTTGTGTGACGAAATGCCAGAGATATTTTTACTTTTGTGTGACGAATTGTTCCAGTTTCATATTTCTGTGACGAAATGTCAGTGATACGAGTTTCTGGATACTAAAAGTATGGACCTCGATACGTTCCGATGTTGAATTTCGAAGCTTCTGGCTTATATGCTACCTTGACTAATAATGAAGCTAATAGAATCCAGTAAGGAGTTGAAAACATCCAAGATATTTTTGAACACAATTTAAATTTATAGATAGAATCAAAACTAAACCACCATAAAAGCCCCAAATCTCACACTATTTCAATTTCTGTTTGTTACTCTGCAATTAATAAACAATTTAAGAATTTACCAGGTCGAACAGTGTATATCTAATCTCAAAGGAACTATACCCAACACTAATATTGCAATTTTCATTCAAGTACCGGAAGAAAATACTTCGCCATATCCTGGATAGAGGAGTCCATGTTACTGTAGCCTAGTTGCAAACAAAACGTTTGGTAGTTAAGGTTGTGAGCAAGCGGCTCCAAGACGCACGCCATGCCTTCCACTCCAGGCACCATGAAGAGCACTGGACCTGCTTTCACTTCTTCCTCGATGTCACTCTGTGTTCCAGTTGCTGATTGCAGGCGCACTAAATGTTGAGCTGCTGTCACTTCGTCCCCTATTACCCTCTGCAGCAAATGCAGGTTTTCATTGGAGTCCCTATTAAAGGTGACTGGAACTACAGAGGCAGGTTTTTTCACAGCTGTAAACATAAAATATATATTGTTTAAATTTTCGCTCCAAAATTAATATTGTACATTAATAACACAACTTAAATCAATGATTAAATTTTATACATATATGCCGAAGTGGAAGTTCATATAAATTTAATGTAAGCTGGTGCAACTTGTAGAATTTGACCAAATTCTAACTTATCTTGTTTTAAGTTAACATGCACATTAGAAACATAGGTATAAAGAACAATTTTAACGTCTATAAAGAGCATGATAATAGTCTATATTATTATTATTATTATTATTATTGTTATTATTATTATTATTATTAATATCATCATCATCATCATTCTATAAACACTAAAATAGTCCATTCAGTAAGATTTAAATCTAAATTAGAATTATTTATTTTAACTTTTCGAGACTGAATTTTTCATTCGGTTATATAATGACGCACTATTAATTTTACGGTTATTTGGCGACTATAGAATTGGTATAGCGAGTACATATCTGGCGATACAAATCCAAAGATTAACTTACATTCACCTCACAATGCGACACCTTCGGAAAAACTCAACCAGATCATCAGCCAAGCAATATCCCAGCCCAGCCTCGGAGCACGTGTTTGTTTACAACAGTAAAAACAAAAGTAGATAGGCCTATAAATTTTATTACAAAGTTAATCAATTTGAAGTTTTACAATGCAGAGTAGAAATTAATGTACCTCCAAGGATTACTAGACGCTTTACCTACTGCACGTGACCTACTGACGATTTGGCCTACTGATATTTTTTCCTACCGCATTTCGCCTACTGTATTTTAACCTACTGGTATTTAACCTACTGCATTTAGCCTACTGTAATTCAGCCTAATGGCATTTTACCTACTGCAGTACAACTTCTACTGCAACTATTACAACTACTACTACTGTTTTTACTTACTGGTTTTGACATTTATTGCATTGTTGTGCATGGTCATTGCATTCCAAACTCTGGTAACATGTTTAAGGAATCGAAGTTTGGAAATAAAAATTTATAGAGTATGGCAGCTGAGTTCATTCCAACATCAAGAGGAGGCAATCAACTGTCTCACTCCGAATTTCTTTACTACCGACAGCGCAGGAATCCAAGAAACGGTAATATATATTGGACCACAGTCCTGGAGACCAGTGAACACAACCATGCATCAAGTGTGAAATCCGTCCAGGCAAAAAGTATTGTGGCCAATTTAAAACGTTCTGAATTAACTCATCCAGAAACACCTTCAACAAGATTAATTAGAAAAGAGCTGCGTAAAGTCACTGACACTGTTCAACCTCAGTTACCAGAAAGAGACTCCTTGAAAAGGAGCATGTATCGTACTCACCAACGTACACTGCCTGAAAACCCTGAAAACTTGGAGGCTACGTACAACGTAAAGAGGATAACGAACTTACAGAGTACCTCACCGCGTGCGGTAAGAATTTTACATTGTAAAGAAATTCTGTCCTGTGGAAAAGAAATTGCATTGTAAACTTTCAACTCTAATTACATTTACAAAAGTTAACTCTAGTCAATTACGGTCTTTATTTTATATATATATATATATATATATATATATATATATATATATATATATATATTTTTCAAATTTACATTCTAACCTTACAATGGTATGCAACAGTAGGCCAAATTAATGGAGTAGAACTATTGGCAATAGACCATATGTCGTAGTAGGAGAATTTACAATAGCTCAAATACAGTAGGCCAAGTGTCTTGCTACGACCTCCACGAACTGTATCATTCTCTTTGAGAGTTATGTTAATTACGAGATTCAAATACATTTTCACAGGTGTTTCCATTGCTTTAAAATATCTTTAAGGGCGAATAACTATTATATTCATCTTTAAAAGACTTCTTATGTTTATAAGTATGTGCCGAATGTAAACTTATTGTTAACGTACTTAACAGTATATTACCGAGACATAACTGTAGTCTCTCCTAATTATGGTACAAATGCAATATTTTCAAGAGTTACCATCTTGGATTATAATTATGTGAATTGCAACTAAAATCAATTTACAGTCAGAGACATATGAATAAGGTATGTTTGCAGCAAGAACGGAAGTGATGTGAAATAATTTATAACAATTAAAATACATCAACTACTGGCTTAAAATTCAACACTTTTATAACATGTTACGTTTATGGAAATGTTGTACTTAATCTTAATTGAATATTCAGAAATAAATAACATTTATATATAAAATAAGTTACATACACACATTGCTGTTGGTTAAACTTAAAGCTACCAGACACACCTTCACATGGCAATGTTTCTGTTGCGTGGCCTTCCTCGATGGCAGCATTAATTTCTATGAGATGTGCAAATGTTAGGTTGTGGACCTCCTGTGTTGTCAGGAACGTCTCACACTCTCTTTCTATGGCCTGCTTTACTTCTACAGCCATCAGGGAGTCCATTCCCAGTTCTGACAGTGTGGAGTGTACGTTAATACTCTTCAAATCTCGAACGCCTGTCAACAAAATATGTATTGCTATAATACACCAGGACTGTCCTTAAATGATACAGTTCATGTTACTAACAATAAAGAGAGTTTTATTATTTTATTAGTATATTATTATTATTATTATCATCATCTTTTTCTTTCTTTCTTTCTTTCTTTCTTTCTTTCTTTCTTTCTTTCTTTCTTTCTTTCTTTCTTTCTTTCTTTCTTTCTTTCAAGGTTGGGTTATAGGGATATCCTAAACTAGCACCAACACATAGCACGCGTGTACTTTGAGGAATGCGCTTTACGTGTGCATTTGTTTTCCAGTATATAAGCATTGAGGATTTACGTAGTATATTAGTACATTAAATACTCTTAAAAACAACTAGAAATGAAAAATTGTTGTGTTCCTATATCTAAAAACCAGGGAAAGCTTTTTGCCTTCAATCAGGTTCCGAAAGATTCTGAATATATGCTTTCAACCTTAAAATATATAACCAACTAAATTCCGCCTCAAAAGTGCTAGCTATTAAACAAAAAAGAACTACTACAAGTAAGGAATTGCTGGCTACAGTTTAATTTTGGAAGAGGGCAAAGAAATTTACACCTGCATTTTACAATGGGACGATACTAGGCCTACGTAAACTCTCGATTAAATGGGATGATTATTATCCAGGTTGAACATCTACTGTTTGAATGTCCTATATTTTACATGCAAAGACAATACCTTACTGTCCATGCTCTAAACTGTAAAATAACCTATGAGCAACCAATATGCACTGTTTTTCAAAAGCACTGTTGCTACGAACGTTTCGTCAAATTCATACATCTTATATATTCAAGGTTATAATTTCATCTTTATCATCATGATAATCCAAAACATGTATTAGACTAGATGGTCTGTTAAGGTCTCACGTCAGTCCAACTCTTAGCAGGGCGACCAACAAATTTTCTTTCACGAGGAGCGTACTGCGGGATTTGTTTCGGTATCAGTGTTCTATCCATCCTTTTCAAATGATTAACATATTGTAATATTGATTCGACTTTGAGTTATTTCAGGATATCATTATTTCTTTCGTGGTTCCATTTTGTGTCTCATGAAGTCCATCTCGGCAGCGATTAAAACTGTCGGGCAAGAGTTCTTTTTTAACTGCGATTCGTGTATAACTCTAAATAAATGATGGTTTTAAATTGTATTTATTATGCATTATGTTTTTATAAATTTGGTAAATTTATTTTGTATATCAAAGTCATGTGTAAGTGATAATGAATGTCCAAGGTATTTAATATTGTTCATCCTTTCCAATTATCTGTTACTGACGTACATCTTGCTGTGTGTATATATATACATATATAATATATATATATATATATATATATATATATATATATGTATCTGTGTGTGAGTGTATGTATGTATGAATGTATGTATGTATGCATGTGTATATTTATAAATATATGTCTACATGTTGTTATATTATGTCTACAAATGTACATATTTTAGCGAAATGTCTTAATATGATCTACAAGTTCAACATGTCTATTCATGTATAATTTCAAGCCTTCAATCAAATTAATGTTTATTCACCGTATGTATCTATATGTTATGTCTCTACATACGTAAGTAAGCATGTATGTATGTATGTATGTATGTATGTATGTATGTATGTGTGTATGTGTGTATATTAGCTAAGTGTCATAATATTATCTATAAGTGCAACATGCTATTCATGTTAAATTCTCTATGTTTTTCGACTGTAATTTCGAGACATTAATCTAATTAATTTATATATGTTACACTCTTACAAGTGTATATTTATTGTATGGTAGTCTGTAAGTTTCAATTTGTTATGATTAGTTTAAAATATAACCCTAATATACTATATGTAAAATAGGGTTTATAAATATGGAATAAATACTACTACTACTATTATCCAGGACGATCAGCAGTGACAAAATATATAGGCCTATATATAATATAGTCTATGTCTGAAATAAGGAAGTAAGGGAGCCTTGACTCCAAAAGTCCAGTTCGTGAATAATGCCTTTAATGTAGACTAACTATCAAAAATCAAGTTTTAATTTAAAATTTTCAAAATTATCCTACATATTGAAAACTGCATGTCCTTAACCTACAAAACCCACGAATAACTGTGATACTACTTCGATCATATTTTATCACACTATTAAAAATTCCATTTGATCTTTCTGCAACTAGAGAAAAAATACGAGCCCGATAGTCCCTTCCATATAGCTATATATAAACACATTGATGGCTGCATATCCTATTTTTTCGCGTACAGTACTTACTATACTAATGATTAAAGAGACAATATTCACCTTCCACAAAGTTCCTATTTTTTTTATTCGTGCACCTCGTTCTCAAAGTTCTCGTTTAGGTTCATAAACATTCAATTTACTCGTATCTACAGAACATTCTGCATGCTGCAGATTTCCCCATCCATTTCTTAAGGGAAATCGCTCAGCATTATACAAATTTACGCTATTATTTATTGTAAATTAAATTAAATTAAATTGAATTATGAGGTAAGAAAATACTGAATGAAATTAAATTATAGGCCTACTAGATTACAGAAAATAATATAAGTATAATTTTGACACGCACAGAAAACCAACAAACGGGAGAATGTAATGAACTAGCATATGACATAATATAGCACTACAACATGTTGTGCCGCATGGAATGCCCCTGTTATCTAACGGTAAAACTCCGCATAAGATATCGCTATTGCTGTCCCGTTTCGGTGCTTAACTGAATCCTTTCATTTTTTCGTTGGTCGTCCCAGGTCACGCTTTTCCACAGAGTGAAAAAGTATGCTTTTCGTTGTAGCCTGTTTAAGAACATTCTTTCTACATGATAATGCCACTGTCTTTGATAATCTTCAATTTCGACTGCGTTCTTTATTTTTAGTTTAACCCTTATTCCACTACTTTTAATTTTATCTAACAGTGAAACATATTCGAATAGTCTCAGAAATCTCATCTCTATAAGCTTTTTATCTTGGGATTTTAAGGTCCATGTTTTACAGTCACATAGCAGGACAGATCTTGATAAAATATTATAGTACCTCTTTTTACCTCCTTTTGACATATTTCTTTCCCTTATTGATCCTATCCAAGTAGCGGATAAGGGAATACTCTCCAGGTATTGAGGGTATCGGGGAAATGAAATACTCGGGACGGACCAAAAAGTCTTAAGGGAAGGGAATCTTGATGGAAAACCAAGGGGTAGATGGGATTCCACAGCCGCGGAGAAGGCAGTCCATCCATGAGAAGGGACACTCCTACATAAAACCTGAAGGCTAAGATAGGCTCATGGGCTGCAGTGAAAGTAGCTGACCAAGGCCTGAGATTAAGTTCCCTGGTTCTCCAGGTTGGAATTTTTTCAGAAGGCCGGTAACATTCTAAAATAATAATAATAATAATAATAATAATAATAATAATAATAATAATAATAATAATAATAATAATAATAATAATAATAATAAAACTGTAATTCAAAAGGTCAATTTGAAGACTGAGAGGAATTGATACAACTATTGACGACACCGGTATGAGAACAAGGACCACACTTTTGGAAAACGTAACAATTACTATACATATGTGGGTCTGATTCGAAAGTGCTCGACAGTAAGCTTACTAGCCTATATCAATTAGAAGCGCAGAAATTCACTATTGGTCTTGTAGTCTATCCAGGTCGATCTTTGCATGCAATTGTCAACATGTGTTTTCAATGATCCCATTAATACGAGCTGTTATCAATAAATAAGTTGAGAGCGTTGCGCACAATAATTATTATAAACACAGGAACTTGCGCGTGATAGATTGTGCTAATATATTTTGGAGGTGTACTTCGTGGAGCTGCTCTGCTTCGATCTACACTAATTCAAACGTCAGTATTGTCTTATCTCACACAGCCATGCCAGTATTGTGGTCAGTGACATAGAAAAATATTATTCGTAATATATTTAGATGACATTTATATAATATAAATATTAAATTAACTTTCAAAACTCACGATGACTTAAAAGCCTTGGGCGATGAAATGAAAATATCTTTGATGTTTTTGAAGGAAACCGCTAACCGGTAAAGATTTTCACTAGCGACCAGTTTTGAAAGTAATTTTCATTCTTTTAAACACATTTCTCCTGCTTTGACTCCCCTTCTAAAAAAAAAAAAAAGATTGCCGCTAACCAACTTAACTTTTGACGATGTAAATGTCTGTTTTTAACAGGTCACTTCGACGTTAGTACTTTTTTCTCACTTTTCAAAAAAGATTTAGATTTGTAATTTTTTCTATGCTTTGCTGGGACATTGACTTATTAATCATAAAAATTGTAACGCGAGTGATTGGCTATCATAGAAGCTATGGCATGATCGTCCTTCTCTACTAGCTGCAAACGGCAACGAAAGAACCAAAATGACGAACGATTATACCTAGTCTTTAGAGAGCACTTGGTCACTGTGAAACGAAAATTCAAAGAAGATTGCTAGAGAATGAATCGACCTACAATATTCGGATTTTCTTGGAAGGATTTTTGTGAGGGAATAATCTCTCCAATTATAAAAATACGAAATTTAACCGGACAGGGAAAAATTTGGACGAAATATATAATTATACCAGGAATATTATAATAATTAGCCGAATCAATAAGGTAAACGAAATTGTTTAACAAGGCGAAAATTTTCAGAAAAAATTATAATTATATCAGTACAAATATAAAAACTTAACAAAATCAATAAAGTAAAAAAAACTTCTTAATATGACGAAGTTATTTCGAACATTTCACAAGAATATTCTTTTTACTAATGGCGTGTACTTGACTTTTAGTCATTCGCCCATATGAAGCCAGTTATGTAGACCAATTTACCGACAGAGTCGTTGCCCAGGGTGCACCATAGGAGACTGGTCTACGCTACACCCGCGATGAGATAACGATGGAGATTTGTTGGAATGCCACAAGGGGAACCGGAGCTCCCGGAGAAAACCCCTGTATTATATGGTCTACGGTCTTTCCCAGCACAAGTTATAAATCAGAGGTACGCCGGAGATCGAAGCCTGGTATATAGGATTATAAGTCTATTGTTCTAGCAAAAAGATATTAATAGTTGAGTATTTTAAAACAAACTTTGAGGATGTCAAAAATGTACTGAAGCAAGAGGAGGACACTTTGAACATCACTTGTGACACAGGTAAGATGGATTTATTTTCATTTTTAAGTTGTTTACAAACATTTTCCCGCTAAACAGGGTTTAGAAGCTAACGTTACTACAGTAGAAATGGCGGCTGATTTTGCCGTAACAGATAATGCCGCTGAGCTTGCGGTGTGAGGGAAAAGACACATATATAGGACATGTATTATTGGTGGTGGTGGTGGTGGTGGTGGTGGTGGTGGTGGTTATACAATACAGATTCCTTATACAGTATATGGCTGTCGTAGCAGGAATCAGGCTCCGAGCGACAAGTCCAGCATCAGCCAGTAAAATGCTGCCTACAGCAGCGGAAGCAGAAATGGATTATGAAATGTAATTTACAGTAGATGTTGAAAAATGTCGTTCTTCCATTCCTATACAATCTTGATAGGGCTATCGCGATAATATGTTGTCACTCACTCGTCTAAGTTCTTCAACTGAAATTCTCCTTATTTCATGCTCAGTATTAGCCTGCAGTTCCTTCAATATGTGCGGATTCGTACGAAACACTGTGGCTTTCTTCAGTTAAAACTGTTCGTGATTTGTAAAAGTTAATTTAAAAACGGTTCTGCTCGTTCTGCTCGAAGATGGTTTACTGAACTTTGCAGCGCTCCCTTCAAGAAGTGCTATACAAAGACTAGTGACGAAATTTGAAACCATAGGTTCAGTGTTGGACAAAAAACATTCTCAAATACGAAAAACTTAAACGGAGAAAAGACAAAGTGTTTTGTACGAATTCGCAAACATTAGAGAAAGTCCAGGCTAATATTGAGCATGGAATAGAAGAATTTCAGTTGAAGAGCTTAGACAAATGAGTGGCAATATATTCTCGTGATATCATGCTTGTATACGAGCATAAGGAAGGACGACACTTCTGGCATCTACTGTAAGGTAGATTTCATAATCCATTTTTGTTTCCTTCGTTATAGGCAGCATTTTATCGGCTGATGCTCGATCTCAAATACCTTATAGGCCTAGTAAGGTATTTGTCGATCTGTCGTCCGGGAGCCAGCAGTGGCAGTAGCAGTAGCAGTAGCAGTAGCAGTAGTAGTAGTGGTATCTGTAGCGGCGGCAACAGCAGTAGCAGCAATAGTTTATTTCACTACGCTTTCAACTGCAGAAATTATTCAGTGAAGAATAGCGTGTATCCAAAAAATATATATATCTTCCGAAATTCAAAACGTGAGGTTGTACACAAGTTGCCTTGTAGACTATACTATAAACAGTAAAAAAAAAACAACGTCTCTGATTACATTTTTTTACCGAGCCGCTGAAGGTCTAAAGATTAGCGTACAAAGTAAAATTCTTTATTTTTTTTATTTTCATAATTCTTCTGTGCGTGGTCAGTAGGGTTTAAGTCACTTTCTTTTTTGCAGTTTTTAGTTTGTGATAAATTATTAAGAAGAAAAACTGCAGTTTTGATTTGGTATTACGGACTTGTGTCTGGTGGAATAGCTACAAGTCATGATACTGTAAAATGATCAACTTGCCTTAGTCTTACTTGCTAACATTTTGTCGATATTAACGGATTATGTCGACATACGTATGCCCTTAGTATCATCACTATACCAGTGATATACTGGAGAAATATTATGTTGATCACTTAAATTTTTTTTTTGTGCTTGAACTAATAGATGTCAAAACTGTATTAATGAAGCAGCTTATAAGATTTATATTTCCACTGTATATTCTAGAATATGAAAGAATAACATTAACGAGTAATTGAAAATGTTGTAAGATATTTTGCCGTAGAAAGAAAATTGTTCATCTAGCACAAAAGCAAGCTCACATTGATAAAGGTAGGTAAATGTTTTTAATGGAGTATTTCTGTAGATATATATATATTTTTGATATAAAATGGAAAAATTGACTCGCTCTAAAGATTAGAATCAAATTAAAATAATGGTTTCAGTTATTGATATTTACTTACTATATAGAATTGGTTCTGTGTGGGTTACTTTTTGTCTACTACAATAAAATTTTCTTCGAATTTCACTTCTCACAAGAATAATAATAACAGTACATACATGAAGGATATTGAATGCACTGAATTCCTATGAAATTGTTCAATTTATTTACTGTTATAGATGAATTCTGTGATGATAATGAAATATTTCGTTGCCCCCAGTCGAACTAGGGAAAATTTCCAGATAATACATTATTGGAGGAAAATATCTGATTAAAGATCACAGAACAACCCAAGATCCTTGCTCCCAGATCTTATGGATCGAGACAAAACTTACACCCCAGGATCAGAAAATGAAAGCAGTCTGAAGGAATTAATACATAAGACAAGAAAAAACAGCTATTATTAAAGTCTCCTATAATGGTTCAGATCTGCAAGAATAGCACATTATGAAAACAGGTCCCTCGAACTGTAGTGGGCAGATCTCCTTCCAAAGATGAAGCAGAGCTTTTTTATGAGCGATGGCATTGCTGAAGCCAATTCTTCGCAACTCCTTGGGCAGAAGCGGTGCACATATTGAACAATTCTTTCAAATACTGAGAAATCAAAAGTTAATATTAATGGAAAGGAAGTACATGCTAGGAAAATGAAACCACTTAATCTATTCTGGTTCTGAAAAATGATATTAGAGAAAAAACGTTTTCAGAATATTGGAGGTTTGATACTCATGATAAAAGAGTTGCATTTATTGCAAAACATGTCACCAGTAAAAAGTAAAAACTATCAGACTTAGAAAGGAAAATGGTTTAAAAATAAAGACTATTACCCATTATTACAGTTTTGAGATCAATGGTCAGAAGTTAGTTGTAGTATACCACTATGCAAATACCTGTTTTCCCAGGACACTGGATAAATAGGAGAAATTTGTTAGACATGTCACTCAGAATAAGAAGTCAAGTACTACTGAAACATCCCCAGCGACGGACGTGGAAAACATACCTTAGAAGATTAGAAGAGTGAGGAAGAATCGAATGAAGTGCAGTTGTGCAATTTATTTACTGAAGAGAGGCAGACTAGAGTAATACAATAAATACAAATAAATACAAAATACAAATATAATAAAATAATAATACCTATACAAAAAATTAATTATATAATAATGTTTAATAAATTTGAGAACCAAATGAGCAGTAAGAACTCATTTTGTCTTTCCCTTCTCGTGAATTTTATTATACCAGAACCTCCAATATACAGGGTGTTTCCAGGCTAGTGTTACAAACTTTCAGGGGTGATGGGGAAGGGTACATGTATCAATTTGAGATAAGGAACCATGGTCCGGAAATGACCGAGTCGAAAGTTACAAGCAAAAATAGGAAATGGAATAATTTTATTCCTATTTACATCTTATTTATGTGTATTTATCTGTTCATTTTACACATACTGTATTCATCAGACGTTATTTATGTTGTCTACTTACAGCATCCCATTCAGTGCGCTGTCTGAGGGGTGGGGACAGGAAACTACACTAAAGCAATGCAGATAGCGTAATGTGTAACGGACATGGTCGGTCCTGATATGCACGTCTGTAGACAGCAGTGTATGTGTACAATTTGCAGTGTCCAGTCGATCAGTCCTAGTGAAATGGAGGACTACACGAGAGAGGAATATGCAGACCTGATTTTCGAATACTAATGAGCCAATGGGAACAGTAGACAAGCTCACAGATTGTATCGAGCCAAGTACCCACGTAGCAGACATCCGGCCCATACCATCTTTCCACGACTGTTCCAAAGGATAAGGGAAGGAGGGCACGTGATGCAAAATTACAATTCCATTTCCACACAATCATTTTTGCTTATAACTTTCGACTCAGTCATTTCCGGACCAGGGTTCCTTATCTCAAATTGATACATGTGCCCTCCCCCATCATCCCTGAAAGTTTGTAACACCAGACCGGAAACACCCTGTATAAGCACTGAAAATTTGCAGAGTATGGTGTATGAACAGGAATTTGGTGAAGAAAAGGTCCATTTTTCCCATGCCACACAAAATCGGTCGAGAGACTGGTAAAGATAGCGATGCTTGAGCTATGGTTTGTAGTGAAAAAGAGAGACTCTTTTATTAGGTTCACACTGGATACAAGAAAGCTACTCCAATCCTGTGATAAGAATGTAGATTATTTTTCACGGAGAACAAAATAAAAATAAAAATGGAATAAACGAACAATAAAAGCAAAGAGTAGTAGTTGGGTGGGTGGATGGATGGAATTCGATAGCAAGAATCTCTTCGAGATTGTTTTGGGTTGATGCAGCGTATAACATATTTTGTACCCTTTATTTTGAATTCCTGTCATCTCTTGAAGCTTAAAAATAATACTCCTTTTATTTTATCTCTCAACAATAACAAATCATAGCAGTCTACATCAACCTGTAAATACGCTTATGTTAGAAAAAATAACATAATAAAAAAGAACTCCCCCCCCCCCCGCGGCTCGGTTAAAAGTGTTTCTAGGAGGTCAAATTTTTTATGCGAAGCGTTGGCTCCATTATCTAACTTCTGCGAACCATTAGGCTAAATTTTTAATTTCGTAAAAAAAAATAACGGCCTTTTTGGATATGCTTTAGTGACGAATTCAATATGGGCGAGAAATGGTCGAAAAAGTTTGCCTGGAGCCCTGTAGCCGGGACAGATTTCCTTTACGTGTCGTAATTTTACAACACGAACTTTGCAGTTCCACTTCTCTTCTGGAGGAAGGTTGCTAAGAATTTTATCGTCATTTAAAATCCATTTCTGTAGGCTGGGTTTAAATTTGCGAACCTCTGGTCCAACGACTATTAAGGACGACTTCTCACTGGTAACCTGTTAACGGTGTGTTTAAGAATACACTATATATATATATATATATATATATATATATATATATATGTATGTATATGACAGAGCAGAAAATACAAGTTAGGATATTTCTCTCCGAATATGATTTCGGATCGTTGTAGGTGTGATATGATATTGGATACTGTTGCATCCGGAAAGTTAAACGGTCTATGTGAATGTAGGCCTAAGTGAAACGCGAGATGACATACCTAGAATATTGCTGACACATGTAACTACGTTGGATGCACCTTCACTGTCTGCTCGCTTCTCTGCCACGACCATGCTCGCTACGACTGGGCATGACTGCTGCATGAAACCGTCCAGCTCTTGGAGACACGAGGATATTTTCTGTGGTAGTGTGCCCCCTGAAAATGAATACATATTGTGATATCCGAGACAACTATTATGCACGTGGTAATCGACTCACTGAGAATGAACAAAGCATTGTAAAATTTTCTGAACTCACCTATCACAATTTCCGTATTCTTTTCCTGCATCTCTGCCACAAGACCCACCTCCCCCACGGCACCCCACTGGACGGCAAGCCCTGGGAACCCGTCCCTGACTCTGGCTTCACAGATGCGTTCCATGATGGAGTTGCTCATGCCGTAATTAGTTTGTCCAGCATTTCCACGCCCACAGGACACGCTGGAGAACACCACGAAATGGCGCAGCTGAGGGCACATCTCTCGGGACAACTCATCCAAATACAGGGTAGCATGTGCCTTGGGTTTTGCAGAAGCTACGAAATCTTCCTCAGTCTGGTTCTCCAAGAGCGCATCTCGTAGCACCTGACAAGTGTTCGCAAACAAAAACACTCAATTAGAATAACAATGATAGGCCTAGGCTTGCTTCTTGTTTGAAACGTTCATTCTCGAAGTACAGTTGAGGTCCTCCTCGGTATTATAGCGATTTTTTTTTTGCAAACTCAAAAATCATACGTCCAATACCAGACAAGAGCGACAGATTTTTGCAGCTGTGTGGACCATTCTTTCTTCTTAAATTCAATGTAGTGAGAGTAAAATAAATTCCAATAATCGTACGAAGAAGATTCTCTCGAGCTTCACAGACCGGACAGGATTTTCATTCTTAAGGATTCAAGATGGTATTTGTATATAGAAAACGCATGTTTACTGTTCTTGAATCAATTGAGAAATAAATTAAATGAGTTGCCAAGTTCCCCCCCCCCCCCAGATTACTAAGTTTTCAAGAAATTCATTATTGTACGTAGAATTATTTCCACTTTTCCTTGCGAATTATTTCGAAGTCCAGTAATCTTACATTAGTGTTACTTTAA
Organism: Periplaneta americana; assembly: GCF_040183065.1. Taxonomy (NCBI): domain Eukaryota; kingdom Metazoa; phylum Arthropoda; class Insecta; order Blattodea; family Blattidae; genus Periplaneta; species Periplaneta americana. Next base: position 115,764,171 of record NC_091119.1, read on the forward strand.
AATTTTTGTAATTACACAATAATAATAATAATAATAATAATAATAATAATATAATATGAGAAGTCATGAAATATACTCACACTTAAGAAAAAATAATTACATATATATTTAATTGGTTTATTTTACGACTCTTTATCAACTGCGATCATCCAGCGTGTGTGTGAAATGAAGATGAAAATGCTAACGAAATGAGTCCAGGGTTCAAGGCCGAAAGTTACTCAGCATTTGCTCTGAATACGTTGAGGGAAAGCTTAGGAGAAAAATCTCTACAAAACTACTTGTCCCAACCAGGATTTGAACCCGGGCCCGTTCGTTTCATGGTTAGACATGCTAACCGTCACTCCACAGCGGAGCGGTGGATGCATATACCGGTAGTAATTGAACCGCACAATTTATAAATGTGGATAATTTATTTTCCTTTCTTCCTTTCTTTTCATTTTTCATTTTATTTGTTGCATTACATAGATCTTACATCCGCATTGAAGCTTTAAGTTATGGAACAAATCAAGAGTTATTACTTCTTTGCGAGACGAAAAAGAAACCTAACCAAGTGTCAGGATAAGCGGGTATTGAACCCAAGCCTGAGAGCAGCTCTGGATCAGCAAGCAAACGCCTCTGTCTGCTTAGCTACACCAAATTAATTTTGATATTGCAGGCAATGCGATATGTATGCATTTCAGATAGTTCGGTCTATTATCTGAGTACATAAATTCAATATTCATATTGAATGAGAGTTCAAGAAAATGAACTACAAACGGTAATCTCTTGGGCCAGTATTTATATGCACAAACGAAGTTAAATAACTGTATCAACCGTGTCACGTGTATGCAGAGAAGTGCAAAAAGCGGAAACACAGGGTGCTAAGAAATTGTTCGTTTCGCCTAGAATACATATTAATGTATCTAAAAGCATGACGAATTTAAATGACTTCGAAAACACACCATTGACTTTTATCCTGGAATTGCACACATCAATTTAAAGGTGAGATTTCTTAACACATTATTTATTAATGTATTAATAAATTATTTATTATTGTATTACACTGTTTTTTTTATTGAGAACGAATCCTGTTATCAACACCGGCCGCCCATCCCACCCGCCAGACGAGATCGGTGGAGCACACATCACCCGCTCTGTAGGTTTGGCAACATCACGCTTGCACGTTATTGGCTCTCGCGAAAAGTCAGAAGATTTGGACTCCACTGTAGTGATATAGACCATTGTTCCAACCAAGAAATTCATTGTTGTAACTCGTGTAGAAGCGCCTCTGGTACAGATATTGAAAAACAATTTTGTGACAGTTGTGTAACACTGTATCCATGTATTGTGGGTCCCTATCATCACGGCTTGGCGCGTCCTCAGGTTGCGGACAGAGGAGACGGCCTCTAGATATGTAGGGTAGCTGCGAATATATTGAATAAACAGTCGTGGACAGCCGATAAGGGGTGGTCCTCCAGCTTGGAGGTTGGGTGAAGGGCTAACAACCCATCACCGTAAAAAACAGCTTGTTACTAAACCTTACAATAAGCCTCGGAATGTGACTGATTCTCTGGCACGACCACAGCAAAGGAATAAGGTTATGAGATTTGGAACTTGGAAACTAACTAGTCTTTACAGAACAGGTGGCATGTAGCACGTATGGGCGAATCCAGAAATGCATATAGAGTGTTAGTTGGGCGCCCGGAGGGAAAAAGACCTTTGGGGAGGCCAAAACATATATGGGAGGATAATATTAAAATGGATTTGAGGGAGGTGGTTATGATGATAGACTGGATTAATCTTGCACAGGACAGGGACCGATGACGGGCTCATGTGAGGGCGGCAATGAACCTGCAGGTTCCTTAAAATCCATTTGTAAGTAAGTTGTAAATGTGTAAGACTATATAGAGTATTATTCCATTAAAATTTCGATTTTGAAAAATTGTAATATAGACCGTTATTCGGCCCAACGCTTCAATTACAGAGGTATCAGAACTGTTATTAACGTTAATGCATGCAGACAAGTCTTGATCGGTGAACTAAAATATAAAACTCTGCTTACAATATTGTTACATGAGAAATCATGTTGTGAATTAAATTGATGTTGACCTGAATACATCTTAGCACCCGCAAATGATTTCCCGTAGTCTCAGGGATCTTAATGCACATTACGCTGGGCGCTGGATTGGTAGACGTGAGTCAGGTGCTTGGTAGAGATGGGAAAAGTTATTTTCTCGTAACGGTTTCAACTGTTCCAGTTCCTTCAAAATACTAGGTTCAAAATAACAGTACCATATGTAACTACAAGGTGCACAGCGGTATCTTGGAACCGCACGGTTGACTAGTATCTGATGGAACAGTACTATTTCGGAACAGGTATGTACTACTAGTATATAATGTAACAGTGGTATTTTGGAACATGCACGTACAACTAATATGTAATATAACAGTGGTATTTAGGATGCTAAATGATCAAATACTTCCCTGTATGCCGTATGATGAAGTATGTCATAGCGAGCCGAGATGTGAATTCATGGAAAAGAAATGTTTTCTAATATCAAATTGAATTCGTAGATCAGGTTTATTCGAAGCAGGAAATGTAATGCAATTTTAAATTATTTGTAAATTTTATTGGTCACGAAATTCGAAGTGGATCCCAATTGTAAATAAAACCTAACCTATTCTTTCTCTTCTGCTCAGTTCAAGTTTACAATAGTGTTCAATTTCTCCAAAATTTAGTAAATGAAAGCTATAATCATTTCTACAGTGCTAAAATTCATATTAATACCGTCATGAAGAGTAATAATCTCACTGTAATGAAATATGAAAATTTACCTTTGTATTTTTGTAAATAAAAAAACTTCGACAATAGTCATGTTTCAACAGAATTTAGTTTAATTTCAAGAATTGGTAATTAAACTAAAATTGTAAAATATTTGTAAATAAAATATAACCTATATATTTTCGTCTCCCTTGATAAAATTCGCAATGTAATTACTATACTCTAAAACAGGCATTATGCTAATAATTGTTTGACAGAATCCTATACTCAGTAACTTTAGTTTCAAGATAATGTGTACATATTTTAAAGAGGCTCTTCAGATCTTTACTACTTATCTTTCACTTTAGATTCCAATATTTCTTTCAGTGCGACGAAAGGATTCCCAATTCTGCTTTCAAACAGTGACGCCAACTTATATGAGCTCGTGGGATCCGAGCCCACCCAATAATTTATCACGTTATCATTATAACAAGGAACTGTTCCAAAATAACCATTACGTTATTTTTTCCCCACCTCTAGTGCTTGGCTCTCCTGATTTAAACCCTCTGGACTTTCACCTCTGAGGACACTTAAGTCTTTGATGTATTCGACTGCTGTGAGTGATGAACTATCTCTCCGTGCGCGCTTTGTGGCAGTGTGTCAGGCAGTACGTACTTCACCAGGCATGTTTGATCCTGTTGAGCACTCCATGTGAAGACGAGCGGAGGCCTGTATTCAGGCAGGAGGAGGTCATTTTGAACATTTCATTTGATACGTGAATAGAGCGCTCCAACTAGTAAGCCTGATAACTCTGTAATTATACATTTCCGGACCACGTTGCAATACACTTTTTTCTTCTCTCTATATGAGGAATGCATTCCTGACGTTTTGATACACACAGTATGCACAATACCTGTTATATGCAGGAACTGAAATATGCAAAATATGGACGATTAACTTTGCATATCCATAATCACAGACGTTCAAAACATGAATAAAGTGTTTTTGCATGATTTTCAACTAGCCAGTAAAAACATATATTTGAAAACGAATTCTGACCCTAGTAATATCATTTGCAGCACGTCAAAGAAACTAAATTGTTGGAAAAAGTACAAACCACTTAATAAAGTGAGCCTAACTTTCGTGAAATCCATTTTTTTTATCTTGAGTTCTCGAAAAATGGACATGAATTTATAGGCCTAACATTATATAAGAAAAGTAGTATGAACTCTATTTTTAATTGGTTTGTTACCTGCACCAAACATAAAGGATTCACAAAGAATTTATTTCCTAATGTGTTAGACCAGCGGTTCCCAAACATTTTCAGCCACGGAGCCCTTTTTGAAGCAAAAGTTTGTCGTGGAGCCCCAAGAAATGTTTACTTTTTAGTTTTATCTGTCTACGTTCTATGAAGCATATTTCACACGATATATAAACGGAAGTATATATATATATATATATATATATATATATATATATATAAAGGAAACAATAGTAAAAAAATACTGGATATAATTTATTTAAATCTACAAAATGATATTAGCAAGTAGTTAAGATATTTAAAAAAATGTTAAAATGTTACATGTACACCCGACGTTAATGTGAAGAACGTGCCTGTTTCTTGCGACAGAGTCTGTCAATGTCCGGTGTTATAGAAGTCAGTTGAAGACGTATATCGTCTTCTGTGTCCAAAGAAGTTCGATATTTTGTTTCTGTAGCCGTGTACCTCGAAAAGGTCGTTTCACTGAGGTACGCAGTATCAAAAGGCAGTGAGAGAAATTTAGCTTTTGAACTTAATATCAGAAGATCCTCCCCTAACTTAGTCCAAAATTTGGGAAATGGTTTGCTTTTAAATGATACCTTACAGTGGCTGTTCGAAACCATGTCTATAAGGACCTCATATCTGAAGCAGTGAGGGCTGCTGGTTTTGACATCACTGGAAATAGATCTACAATCCACTCATATTTCTTTAGAATCGATTTCTGAGTGTCCCTTGGAAAGTAAAAATTCATAATTTGAAGCAAATTGTCAAGGTCTTCTTTCATTATTGCTATGAATGAGATATTCATTGTTATATTATTTTCTTCTATCAAGTTTGAAATCAATGATAAACGTAAGATCCTTATTGTCGGCGCTTTCTATGTAGAACGCTATCTTTTTCTTCAGTGCGACAATTTCGTCATCAGCATCGAATATAGTCTTCCGTTTACTAGGACATATGCAAAACCAGCTATTTGCAAGTGAGATGAATTTTGGCAAATGAGGAAAATTGTGTAAAAACTTATCCACAGATGCTAGAGGCATGATTTCTAGTTTAAATAATGGGGAAAAAATATTTCGTCTGTCTTCCTACAGCTCAGAAATATATGATTAATAGGTAATTAGTTATTTTGTATATTAATTTGCAAATAGCAGGTTTTGCAGCCGAATAGAGCAATTAGCAGGATTTGCAACTCTGTAGGTAGCCATATTAATGATACATTAGTTTGCAAAACCTGGTATTTGATCAATGTTAGCATTTTATCTTAAATAATCTGTCGGTAGAAGAGAAGATTCTTATTTTCGTTACATACCTAAATATTATTAAACATACAAACAAATATTGTACTACTAAAAGAAGTATAAAAGGAGGATAGGATACTAATATTATAGTTTGAATGTTCCCTTATATACTATTGTTTGTGAAAAGTGCAACACCCAGAAAGAATGGCCCGAACGACTCCAAACTCGTGAGATGTGTAGAACAGAGTACTACCAATAATTGATTACGTTTCCAGAGAGATGGCATACACATAGACCCAACAGTGACGTCTCTTGTGTCACCAGCAAGGTCAGTGTTATGCTTTGCTCAGTCAGTGCAGAGCTTCCAAACAAAGTGGAAACGTCAAAGCTAGTGCAGGTATGCCTCGTCGCCGTGGAAGGGCGCAATATCAGCACGTGAGTTCGAAAGGAGCAGAATGGTTGGTCTCCGGGAAGCGAGTTTGTCATACCGTGACATTTCGGCTCGTACAGGGACGTGGCGAGGATTGTGCAAGCCTTCTTCGAAGAATGACGGGTATCACTGCTCCCTAGCTTGCACGTTCGCCAGACATGTCGCCCATCGAACATGTCTGGGATATGGTTGGTTGGCAACTTTTTCGTCATGGTCTTCCAACACCCATTCTTGAAGCTTTGTGGCCTCGCATACAAACTGCGTGGAGGGAGAATCCCCAGGAACATATCCAGGCCCTCCTTCATTCCATGCCACGACGCTTAGAGGCCCTGATTGCAGCACATGGAGGCTTCACTCCTTACTGAAATCTCACGGTCACAGATCAGATATAGTTCTGTAATTCTAACCTTTTGTGAATTGTCATATATCTAATCTGTGGTATCAATTTTATTTCAGTCACATGTATCCTTCTTAGTGTTGCAATTTCTACAAACATCAATACAAAACGTCCGGTTCTTCCTCATCCATGAGTTCGAAGTCTACTACATCCGTATGTTCATCCTCATCTTCACTCAGGTCTGCAACAGCAAGGTCGGTGTAGAAGGTCAGGTTTGCATTCCGTAACCAGTCCTCTCCGAAGTGCAATTCCAGAGGTCTTTCAATGTCCCTGATTTTTGCTTCTTTAAGGATGACACCCATTGGAATGGAGTTTGGAATGTAGTACTTTTGGAAATGTTTACCTTTTTGTTTAAACTTTTGGGTTCGTCTTTTCACTGCTACCATTCTCTTCATCAACATTAACAGAGTTATTGAAACTGGATACATCATAGCCTATCCATCCTCACTCATTTCGGCAAACGTCGATAAAACTGCAAGATAATCACAGTAACCACTTCAAGACTTCAACATGCTTAACATAAAAGGTTACAAGACTCCGATAAAGCGGGGGCAGAAAATCTCAGCTGATGTCTTAAATGCAGCAGTATAGTCAATTTAACTATACGAGCAAAGAGTAGCTTTATTATCAGCGTCTAATAATATCTTATTCGTTATTTTAGTATGCTCAATGTAATCCTTATGGAGATCGAAACAGCAGCTTTTGCATCCGTAACTCTCAATATGGCCATGTTGTCTCAGTGACATTTAGCAGGTATTGCAAAAGTACACATGGCATCGTGCAAGTTAACAGGTATTACATCCTTACGCTCTCCACACTTAGCAGGTTTTGCAACCGTATGCAATTTTATTTACTAGATTTAAAGGGTTTAGAGTTGAATTTGCAACCGAATGTATAGCTTATTACGTAGCTAATGACGAACTGAAACCACGGTTACCACTATCTCATTTTTCATTTTTTTGACAGTTAGCAAGTTTTGCAACTGAGCTACTCTAAATGTATGTATGTGCTGAATTCATTTTTGAAAAATGTCTGCCAAGTAAATAATTTGTGCAACTATTCCTGATCATTCAAGTAATCTGCTAGCAAACTGTTCTGGTAATTCAAAAGTGAAGAAACTTCCGTTCGAAGTTAATGTAATAGGGGCAACGTTTTACCGCGCGACAACCATCGCACTTCTGTGTGTAATATTACTAACAATGACTTGTGTATAGTACCCATATCTTTACACAGGATTTTTAGTAGACAACACTGCGAAGGTCGTGCCTTAACAAAGTTGATAATCTTGACGGCGTTGTCTAGCACCTGCTTTAATAACGCTGGCATTTTTTCGTTACGAGGGCGTGTTGGTGTAGTACACAGTGACTACTTGTTCAGTTTTTTAAACTTTTTTGATCCTTGTAATAGCGCCAGCAACAGGACCTACCATGGCCTTTGCGCCATCTGTGCACACGTCAATGCAATTGTCCCACGGTATCGAGTTTTCAATGAAGAAGAAAAAATTTCAGTACCACTTGTAGAGGAAGGCAATGGCTGCAGAACAAAATATTACATGAAAGAACCTGAAAATTCATACCGCACAAACATCATTAACATAGCTAATCCGGCAAAGACCGTGGATTTGTCAAATTGTAACGAAAATTTCGTTTAACTGATACGGGAAATCATGACATTTTTTACGTCTTTTCATATTCTGGATTCGATTATGCAATGTTATTTGATAAGGACACACTGGAAATCAAGTTTGCAGTTTTCTCGTCCACCATGCACTTCACTACCTTCACTAATAGTAGTTTCATAAGAGTTTCAGCAAGGGTGAGGTTTACCACCAAGAGCCTGGTCATGACTAACCAAGTACCTTTTCAGTACTTTCTCGTTGTTTCTTTTTACACGAGGTAAAATTTTATCTAAACTACATGGAGTTCGTCACTTTCTTTCGAAGTAGTCTGCAGTTTTATTTGTGAATTTTTGAATTGAGAAATGCCGTCTAAGCTTGGCAGGAAACATAGAACTATTGGAAAAAACTTAGTTACATATCACACACTGTGGACGTTCATCAGCAAACTCAGTGAATCCCATGTCCAAATATAAATCACAATATTTTCGTTTGTTACTTTCAATACCTCTACACTAGGCATCGTAGACTCTGAGACAGGATCATATTCAACATATTCTGAACTCAATTCCCAGGAATTCGCACTATCTTCTTTGAAAGTAAGGTTATAGCTGTTATCTCCCGTTGACTGAGCACTGGTTGATGGCCAATGACTCTTAGGTCTTAGGGAGCCCGTCTTAAGCCACAGTTCCGGTTCAACGAAAGTTTAGCTAACACATCTGCTATCAAATTAACACGCAGGTATACAGTATATATATTTTTTTTGAGGTAACGTAACAGTCAATAGATTGTAGATTCCAAGTAACACGAATAACAAACGCTGCCTGCCCGGTATATAAAAAATAAAATAAATTTCGAGAATCATTGAGTACTTGGCAAGCAAGAAAGATCGAGATAGTTCCAGTGACGAGTAGATTTAATATTAATGCTTCCATGTAGCAAGAAGAACGCAAACTACTTTCTCAGGAAGTATTTTTCGCTTGATGGAAGTAGTTTCCGTTTTCCTCGCTAGAGACTAGATGGAATTAGCAATTTTTGTAATCTTCATAACTTCCGCGGACGGAGCCCCTGAGAATCATTCGCGGAGCCCTTAGGGCTCCGCGGAGCACACTTTGGGAACCGCTGTGTTAGACTATACAGTGAAGTTCAATACACGAAAATATATGAAAGGAAGAATGATTGAAATGAAAGAAAACTTTTATAAAGAGAGAAATAATCAAGAAATAGTATTATGTGTTCCTTTCCCAGCGTCCCAGCAACGGATGACAGTTAATTTCATAATTTTGTAAGAGACCTTCCGCCCTTTGCGAAGATGTACAAAGGATTGTATCACTCTCTTAATCCACCACAAACCTTGCATACAATGGCAGCTTACTCTTTAGATACCTTCTTAATTTCTTTCAGGAATATGATATCAAAGTGGGAGTAAACTTATTACTGTCTTTCGGAATAAAAATTACTGAGCAACGTGTTAAGCAAGATGTTCAAATAATACTTTATAAATAGACCTTTACCTGAAGTGTGACTAATTCTATGGCTCATATGGCAAAATGTGGTTGTCATTTCTTGCAGTTTTTCAGGAGCGAGCATTTAAAAATTGAGCGATAGTACAAAACCATAGTAATCATGTTTCGTAACAACGGATTACAGAGAAAAATAAAAGAGATACGAATGTCATCTTCTGTCACAATCAAGATACCATCAGGAAGGCACCATAGGCTAACTTTTGGTTTGGATCCAAAAAATTAGTTTTCCTTCTTTAAATTGTTGAATATTCGCTCAGAACATACACCCATCAACCAATTTACGGCTTTTTCAATTTTGAAAACTAGAATCAAGACCATTATCGCTGTTAACACATTAATTCGGTACTCACAACGGCTAAGTTGAATATGGCGTCAACAGGACCCAATCTGTTGGCCTCTGAGAGCAGAGTTTTGACACCTTCTTTAGTAGTGATGTCTACCCGTGATATGACCACTGTGGATCCATAGCTGCGCCATGTTCTCACGCGGAAACTCTGGTAGCCAGTCTTCGGGCCAGATCGAGAATTCAGCACCAACTTACGAGCACCTCGCAACACAAGCCAGTCCACCAATTCCAGACCAAAGCCCCCTAAACCTCCTGCGAAGAATGATAGCATATTTTTATTTTAAAATTCCATCAAGTTCCGTGTAGGCTATATGCCAATCTTCTCTCTCTCTCTCTCGCTTATATATATATATATATATATTGTGTGTGTTTCTAATTATATAGTTTAAATATACATTATAAATGAATTAAATAAAAAGTATAAGTTATAATATGTATACCATACAGATATATATATATATATATATATATATATATATATATATATATATATATTGTGTGTGTTTCTAATTATATAGTTTAAATATACATTATAAATGAATTAAATAAAAAAGTATAAGTTATAATATGTATACCTTACAGATATATCTTCTTTCTTACAGTCCTTCAAAAGTCTGCTAATATAATGAATAAAATATTTTAATTACATTAACGTCATTAATGGCTTGCTTGCATTGGGTGAGAAAAATAGGGCATACACAGTTCGACAAGTGAAATCGAAACTGATGCTCAAAAAAAGTGTGTATCTACGAACAATCTGAGCAGTCTTGAATAATTTCAAGGAAAAAATTGTTCGGATCCGGGTATAGAACCCAGGATCTTTGGCTGAGCGCGCCAACACTCTACCGACAGAGCTACCCGGGAACGTAACAGACACCAGCTTAATTTTTCCACTTCATATCCACATACCTCAAGCGGACTAACAGGACGTCAGAGACCCAAAAATGAGAGCACACAAACTCTGTGTGGCTTGAATTATGGTTTTCTGTTAACGAACAGTAACGTATATTATGCAAATATGGCGCAATTTTTCCCTTGATATTATTCAAATCAGCTTCGTAGGGAGCTATACTATCTGGAAGCCAGATTTGCATAATCTCAGCAATATTTATTTAATGCACATTTCTTCCCACTTCCATACTTTGCATAACTATCACGAAGAAACTGGAATTCTGTTCAGTATTCTTGTTACAGCCCTTTTAACGATGTCCATGTTATCAAAATAACAGCCCTTCTATGGTGCTTTGGGTTTTAGGACTAAAAGAAAAGACAGGTTCTAAAAGAGAACGTGTATTTCAGCTCACATGGTTTCAAATGTTAGGAATGCATGATGACTTTCAACATAGCATTCTGGGAACAAATTCCTCTCTCTTTGTAACAGCTATATTCACTTCTGGTAGATGGAATACCAGCTCGTGCCACGCAAAACACCAGTCCCGTTTTCCTAGTATCGCACTGTCCATACGAGTATAGCGTACAGGATGAACCAGTCGTCCCTTATAATTCTAAAAGATTTGTAATCTGTTAAGAACCAAATGACGTGATGGTCGATATTCCTCTGCTTGCCCCTTATACTGTATGATAAAAGCGAACTTCAAGCCATAAAAATAAGATCATTCCAAAAACGTGTCATTCTTTCATACGATGGAGTCGGCCAAGTGATCAGCTGTAGGCCTATTAGAATGTACAGTTGTCAAAAGAAAAAGTGGCCGCTCTCCCTTCGGGTTATCTTCGCTACAATTCGGAGACAGTCGATGTTACATGTTGTTGGACCAGGTTGCCTGATAGCTAAAGTTATAATTAAAGTATTCTCTGTGTTGCTTTATAGCGTAATGGTAGCGTTCCGGCCTGGTATTCGTGAGGTCCTGCGTTCGAATACAACCTAGTGCTTTCTGTGTTTTATTTGTTTTCTTTTTAAGAGAGGGAGAAAATATACATAGGTTAAATCGCAATATAGCGAACTCCAGTAGGGGAAGTTATCCCCACCCACATGAAATGTGCATTCGACACAACACTCCCCTATCACGTAGAGTGTCTGGTGAGCTAGCAGGGGAAAAGTGGAAGGGGTCGTGCACGAAGCTTCTACGTTCGCTATATTGCGATTTGCCCTATGCATAATTGCTCCTGTCTCTTTTATGATTATTTTAGTAATTAACATCAGGTGCATGAATGTATTATGTCATAACTTCATCATTATTTATTATGACATTATGGCTGCAAATGGAAAGATTATATTCTCAACAAAAATATCTTTCGTGGCATAAACAAAACAAACTTACTGGCGTTTGCCTTAGAACATTCAAACAATTAAGCGTTAAAAAAACAAAACAAAAAGCTACGATTCAATATTTAGTCTATCTTCCCCATATCTCGACCACATCTTGCAGTCGAGTGGGCATGGAATCGACTAGTCTTTGCAAATAGTGACTGTTCTCAGACGCGACATTCCAGGCATCCTGGACATATATACGTAAGTGTTCTTCCCATGGGAAGGTCTTTCACTGCAAACCCAGCATTCTCCAATCTTTCCTATTTTCTGCCTTCCTCTTAGTCTCCGCATATAATCCACGTATCTTAATGTGGTCTATTATTCTTCCCAACCAATTCCTTTTTCTCTTTCTAATCAGTTTCAGCATCATTCCTTCTTCACTAACTTTTTTCAACACAACTTCATTTCTTATTCTGTCTGTCCACTTCACACGCTCCGTTCTTCTCCATATCCATATTTCAAATGCTTCTATTCGTTTCTCTTCATTTCGTCGTAATGTCTATGTTTCTTCCACATACAATTCCACACTCCATACAAAGCACTTCACTAGTCTCTTCCTTAGTTCTTTTTCCAGAGGTTCGCAGAAGATGCTCTTTTTTCTATTAAAAACTTCCTTTGCTCATGTTTGCAGTTTTTCTTGGGAAGGATAAATGCGATAACTTCTCGTTGCTTTCCGCACATCACTGTCTCTTTCGCATCTTATTAGATCCAAGGGAGCCTAAGCGTGGAGATTAGGAGAGTGGATATGACTAATTGGGCCCTCCGAACTCCACCGAAATTCACCGCAAGGATTAAATATTAGTTCTATCAGGATTTCTGACCCGATCAGAGACCGGAAAATCCCAATTAGCCTTTGCCCCCCGCATCCTGGACTAGCTTCTACAAATCATCAGAAAATCTTGGAGGGGGATTGGGCCAATTTTTCCGAAAATGTTTCCACACTTGTGCCTTCGTAGCTCAGCGGAAGAACGTCGGAATTTAGATGTCAACGTCTCAGATTCAATTCCTCGTCACTCCTTTTCATTTTATTGTGGTTCAAGATAGTATAATGTAATAATATAGAAATAAACACTAACACCAGTATTATGCAACTGTAGTGTTCCAAACCTAATATTAAATTTATGTTATTTATATCGCTAAAGAACGATAACTGAATATAAATAATTTGAATATTATTTATATCGCTAAAGAACAATAACAATATAAATAACTTCAATATTATTTATACATTATCACTAAAGAACGATAACAGAATATAAATGATAAATATCAGTTTGTTGAATTAATATAAGACATTATATAATATATAATTAATAAAATTATTTAAATAAAATAACCTATTTTGCAAAGAAAAATGGTTATTTATATTATAATAATTATTTACATAAGATACAGATTATTTATATCGCGAAAGAACAATAACAGAATATAACTTGAATATTATTTATAATGCTAAAGAACGAAAATAGAATATAAATGATAACTTGAATATTATTTATATCGCTGAAGAACGATAACAAATAAATAACGTGAATTTTATTTATATCGTTAAAGAACGATAAAAGAACACAAATGATGACTTGAATATTATTTATATCGCTAAAGAACGATAACAGAATACAAAAAATTATAACGTGAATATTATTTATATCGCTAAAAGAGCGATAACAAAATATAAATAACTTGAATATTATTTATATCGATAAAGAACATTAACAGAATATAAATGATATTTTGAATATTATTTATATCGCTAAAGAACGATTAATAAATAAAATGAAAACTTGAAGAAGGCCCGAACTCACAACCTTCTAATCATTAAGCGAGCACTCTACCGCTGCTCTACAAGACGCAGATACAGAATAATTCCATAGTTCCTGAATTGCTTCTACAAGGACATGCATCGTGTAACATAGCCGTGACCCAAAGTGGACTTAGAAAATATTCGCTGTTCACGAGTGCGGCCACTTTTTTTTTTTTTTTTTTTTTTTTTTTTTTTTTTTTTTTTTTTTTTTTTTTTGGGACAACTGTACAATTAACGCTTAAACCATAGGTACAAAGAGTACGTTTCTTAAACATCACCAAGGGTCAATGTTTGTAGTTGGGCTATAAACTAAGAGTTGCATAAAACTAAATTGTAAGATGCAACCGATTCAATCTGTGTATATATCAAAGACGTTAGACTAAATTAAAAATAAATTAACTCATTAGAAACGAATCACCCATTTTTACCAAACGTTTTACGCATATAATGTAACACATATTAAGTATCAGTATCAAATATTACCTTCATTGTCATAATTTTGTAACAAAAATTGCAACTTTCACGGTGCAAATACTTTAAAAACATCTTTATATGTGCTTATGTATAACAGATTTGGTAAATGATCAATTTTCTCCTTTTTAATTCGTAACAGAACGCAAGTACGTCTTCAGGCAACTAAAGGCACTGAATCCTCTTTCTGATTCACTACTTGTATTCGATAAAACTAACAGATCTAAGGTCTAAGGAGCTATCCGCATTGAACACAAAAAATATTTCTTCTGGACATATCTTACAAAAAGCCACCGTTGTAACCATAGCATCCTTTACGCAGGAAATATTGTTTTCCAAGAACTATTATAATTATATTTCTAAAGCTCATAGGTCAGTCTCCGGCTAATGCAAATCTAACACTAGCACTCGTAAAGAAAATTATGACGTAACAGGTAACTTCATCTTCTAAGAAGTCAAAATGCAGACACAAATTCATGACCTGTCGCAGATCTGTGCTCCGCCGCAAAATTCGCGGTTTAAGAGTGTAAAAATTATATCTGACAAACTCATTATACTTTTAAACTATGTGGAAGAAATTGAGTATATAAATACGTCCTTATTTGTAAATTAAAGTTATTTCTGTATACGCGTATTATTACAGTCTCCTAAAAAGTTTAACTGTCATATTTTGATACAATTGATTTGAAATTAGGGAAAAACCTACTCTTGGGCATTTTAAGTATGATTCTGCTACAACATTTATTCTATAATAATTTGTTTTAAGTTTTTGTTCACATTGTAGTAGAATTAGATTATACTGGTATACTGACAAGGCACAAGACGTTGCTTCTCTTTATACAATTCAATTTCGTTTCTGCGTATATAGTTTTCTGTCCCTCATATATAGTGATGTTATTAAATGAGAAAAAAATTAAGATATAATGAGAGAGGTTATACTAACCGACTATAACGTAGGAGCAGTGTGGGTTGCAGAAGTACCGTGGAGAAGCTTGAAGGAACAGCTGCGAAGGAAGAACCAATTTTCTGTTTTCTTCCTCCGGTCGAATTTGCAACATAACTTTGCCTTTGTGTTTGCCAGCAGCCATAAATCTGCAACATATCATGAATATATGCTGTACAGTACTATTGTAAAAATGATATTACATTTATATGTATCGCTTGTTTAATAAATTATGTATTGAACATGATTATTCTACAAATTAAGCTTTCAGGAATAACTCCCTGTAAAGTTAATTTGAATAATTTCGAGGGAAAAATTGTTCCGGGGCCGGGTATCGAACCCGGGACCTTTGGTTAAACGTACCAACGCTCTCCCACTGAGCTACCCGGGAACTCTATCCGACACCGACCCAATTTTTCCCTCTATATCCACAGACCTCAAAGTGGGCTGACAACCGTCAAGCAACCAACATTTGAGTGCACACTAACTCTGTGTGACTTTAAATTGTGGTTTTCTGTTACGTACAATGACGTGTATTATGCAAATTAAGCTTTCAGGAATAACTCCCTGTAAAGTTAATTTGAATAATTTCGAGGGAAAAATTGTTCCGGGGCCGGGTATCGAACCCGGGACCTTTGGTTAAACGTACCAACGCTCTCCCACTGAGCTACCCGGGAACTCTACCCGACACCGACCCAATTTTTCCCTCTATATCCACAGACCTCAAAGTGGGCTGACAACTGTCAAGCAACCAACATTTGAGTGCACACTAACTCTGTGTGACTTTAAATTGTGGTTTTCTGTTAGGTACAGTGACGTGTATTATGCAAATTAAGCTTTCAGGAATAACTCCCTGTAAAGTTAATTTGAATAATTTCGAGGGAAAAATTGTTCCGGGACCGGGTATCGAACCCGGGACCTTTGGTTAAACGTACTAACGCTCTCCCACTGAGCTACCCGGGAACTCTACCCGACACCGACCCAATTTTTCCCTCTATATCCACAGACCTCAAAGTGGGCTGACAACCGTCAAGCAACCAACATTTGAGTGCACACTAACTCTGTGTGACTTTAAATTATTCATGATTATTCTATTTATATAGACCTATTTCCTCAACTTGAAATAGTTGCTATTACGCAATTACTATGTTATTATAGTTTCAGTTTTTTTTACCTGGAGTTATCGAAAAATGGACATGAATTTATATGTCTCACATATCAGGAAAGTAGTAGTTTCGTATTCTTCTCTTTTACAAATAAAATTATGCAGATAAAGTCTAATCTAAACATTCTCTCTTTTATGACGAAAAAAACTAATTTTCTATGATGACAGTAACATCAGTGTCAACTTCCCTAACTGAAAATATAGTTACATAAATACGTTATTATTTGTAAATTAAAGTTATTGACAGTGACGGCTCGTGAACTTGTGGACTGGGAGAGCTGCAGTAGATTTTGGTACATACAAATTTCACTTCTTGATACCATTACTAATAAGTATAGGCCAAAAATAAATGCAATACATATCGAAAAACCAAAACTTCCTGACTTAGTTGGGAGATGTCTGTGGCATCATTTGCTTTAAAAAAAAAAAAAAAAAAAAAAAAAAACTAATACCATCGATTTCAGTCTGGATTTCAGATCGGCAGACACTCAACTTGCAATCTACCAGTGCATTCTGAATTGTCTTAGAATTACCTTTAAACAGTGGCATGTTCCAAATGATTTTTGAGAGGTTCATTTAGATTACTCGCGAACTGTAGCAACCCACGAAATACACCAGGGTTCTTCGAATCGTTTTTTCATCATGTCCCCTAAGGGGAAGTTCATATTGGCCACAAAAATTTGATACAATAAATATTTTTTTAAAATAATTTCACGATTTTTTCTCACTTCTTGATTATGTTTGAGAATGTTTGTTCTATTCGTTTCACTTAATTGCACAGCAATATTAGTTTTTTCCTAACATAGCCAATGAAACAACATTTTTTAGGTGAGACTGCGAAGATTCGTGCATTTTGCTTTTTAGGGGCAGATGTCCTAAATGTGTCACACCACTCCTACTCCATGCAGCATCACCACCGAAGAGGAGACAAGGAAAACACAATACAGATTTTTTTTTTGTTCACATCCACGTAACCACAAATGCTTAGCGTAAATTTCATTGTTATACTTCCTTCCTTACGTATATGCACTATTTCGGCCGGATGAAGCTTGAGTAAGATTTAAGGCGGGTAACGGACGATCCTTTAATTTCACTTCATTACATCAATCTTCTCCGCAAGGGAAAGTTGAGAAAAATAAAATTAATATTCTGTAATTCACACACACTCATGCTTGCATATTTGCACTGGTTAAGTTACGGTACTAAGACGTCACACCAAAGCAACACTCAGATATACTGATGGTCAACAATTTTCTAAAACTGGAAAAGAAGTCTCTTTCGTATTTTACGTGCTATATCAAAAGGATTCTACTCGTGCAATCATTTTGAGTTAAGGCAAATATTTGGTTCTACTGGAGGCTGGATATATACGTAATAATAAGGTAAAAGAGAATATTAATTTCATTATATTAACTCGATAAGATTCTACAACAATAAGTATGTGAAAAGAAAATAAAAATTTTGTCATTAAGTTGCAAGGGAATAGAGAATCCATTTGACGTAGTATTACAATAGCGGTGTGGGAGGGGAGGAAAGATCTTCCCTTGTGGCCTGGCTCTGCAAGCCACTGCAGCGAAATATGGGTTTTAAACAGCGGCAGTTTCCCTCTGCTTCCCTTCACCTCTCTACCCCCAGACCATCAAGACACACTCTCTTACGAGCTGTCCCACCCTGCAGATCCCAGAACGACTTTGAATGCAGTGTCAATTCCAATACAGTCGACGCGCAAAAAAGATAATTCATAAGATAATAGTACCCGGCCAGGTGAAATATAAAGCAATTTACCAATAAAAGCTGTAACAATTCTTCTACAAATTAAAATAAATATTATTTTTATTTTCCTGTCAAAGCAGGGAGTGCTACAGCTCCGCAGCTCCCCTGGTTATTGATATACACTGTAGTAGTGTGTTTATTAGTAGAATATGGAGTATGTTTATTAGTAGAATATGGAATTAGCCTGTCATCCATCGTGCGGATTCTACATATCAATAAATGACATCCATTCAAAGTCCATATGCTGCAGAAACTGTCAGAAGATGACCCTTATAGACGTGTTGAGTTCTGCATCTTGGCTTTGGGTTATCAATAACGGAATCCCTCTTTCACATGCGAAATTTTTTTAGTGACGAGACCAATAAATTTCTACGTAGATGGCAAGGTGAACCGTCAGAACCACAGGTATTGGAGCGACAGCAACCCTAACTGGGTGGAAACATCCAAAGACATATCTGATGAGGTCATGGTGTGGTGTGAGTCTGGGACACCCGTATTATCGGACCAATATCCATAGACAAATACCTAAATGCACAGCGTTGCCTGGAAACGCTACAGCAGACAGTGTTCCCGTTCCTTACAACTGAAGATGACTGCTTCCCGTCTTATTTCCAACAGGACGGGGCTCCATTACATTACGGCGCAAATGTTCGCGAATGGCTAGATGTCCAGTTTCCTCGTCATTGGATTGGCCGTCGTGCTGCTAATGGCCACCTAGATCACTCGACCTCACAACACTTGACTTTTATCTGTGTAGCCATCTTACACAACTCGTGTATGCGGTGAAAATCCGCGATAGACGACATCTTGAGCAACGCATCCTAGAGGCCTGTCACAATATTCCTTCGGATATTCTCGAGCAAATGCATTATGACTGGATCAAGAGCCACGGCTTTGAGTTCAGCATGAGGGTGAGCATATTGAACATATTTAATAACTTTTTAACTGCAATAGATATATCAAATCTGGTTACAGTAATAAATTTCTGAGTTATTTCTGGTCTTATTTGATATGTCACAAGACCTACTTTTCATTTGAAAAATTAGACTTTGATCCAATATGGCTCACTTAAAGCTGGCGCCCACGTTCCTGACATACCAGTAAAAGTAGGCCCCCTGACCCACTGTTTGATGGGGAACTCAGATATTTCATTTTTCCTCCCGTTTCCAAAATAATAGGGCGTCCTTGGATTTTTTATTCACTCTGTATTTAGAAGAACTGAGCCGACACGATTTAATATCGTGTCCAGCGATCTCCCACATATTTGATGATGATGATGATGATGATGATGATGATGACTATTATTATTATTATTATTATTATTATTATTATTATTATTATTATAAAGACAGAACTACATATAGTAACACCATTGCAATTTATAATGTGAAAAAAGTTGTCGATAATGAAAGTCACGGAAGTGGGTGTTAGGCCTACTGTCTTTATGTTTTGTTATCAGTATGGGAATCTGTTTTGTAAATCTTTTACTCGCTTCGGAGAGTATTTAGGTATTAAACATTATTTAGGGATCTTTTAAGTAATTACTTTATGACACAATAAACTATATTTTGTTGGCTTTAGCATACAATATGAGAAATAATATGGGAATGAATTCAAACAGATCAATTTTAGGTGTCAACTGCACTTCAAGCTCAGATCTTTAATCATCAGGACTGTTCACTTTTTTCTTTCTTGAATCGTACATTATCTCTTCATATTTAATTCTTTATTTGGTGTTTTTTTTTTGTTGTCAATGTAACAAGTTTTCTTATATCAACTGGAGTGTCACTAAAGTTAACGTGTCACCACTAGGTATTTATTATGCCGTGGATTATAATTAGACAGCGGAAAAAAAGTCAAATAAAAGTCATGTTTACGGTTTACAAGTACTGTGAGCATAGACTATAGCATGAGGTGTGCACGCTTCCCAAGTAGGTAGCTACAACACGGTACCGTCCGCAGAGAGCACCACGCGAACACCGAAAACAACTGCCACTCTGCGTTCTCAGTCAATCCTCGTCCGTACGTGAACAGAGAATATGGAAATACTTAAACATATTATTCATTTGTGTTCAGTGAAGTGATCATAATGCCGAAGACAGATGTTAAAAAACACAGGGTGTATTCTTTAATGCAAGAATATGGTGTCGACATTTTTAGTAGTGATACTGGTGAAACAATTAAACGTCGGTTAAGTATGTCTGCATTAAAAAAGATAACAAAACAATCGATAGAACGTCAATGTAATACACAGAAACACATGCAATATGTAGCTCTATGTTAGAAGAAAATAAGGGTTTAAGTTCAAATTCCGCCTCAAATATGAAATATGACTTTTGCCAGAATTTGTGTCGAATGATGCTAAGTTGCAATATTCCATTCAAAACGTTGGACAATCCTCACTTTAATGGGTTTATAGAAAAGTACACAAAATATAAGGCACCTTCTGAATCATCGATTCGAAAACAGTTCTTACCTGCACGTGCCTATAGTATGCCTACTGTGCTTACGTAAACAACAACCCTCTGACGAGACAAACTACTCGCGTTGTAGTTACCTTCACATCCGAATGACTTTTTTCTGCTGTCTAATTATAATAATAATAATAATAATAATAATAATAATGATGATGATGATGATGATGACGAATATGAAAGTGTTATCACAATTTCCGAACGCTTCTAATGGGAATATTTTTACCTCAACATAAATGAAAATTATCTTATAGCCAACTCTATGCAATAGGCCTATTACAAAATTCACTGCTTATATTCTGTGTATTATTGCAATAAAGTTGATAGTAAAATTATTCCTTAATATTCGTTGTGACAAACAGATTTATTAGCAGTTCGGGAACCTGTGTGTAATCAAAGTGATAAAACTATGGATAATAATTTTCATAACAAATAGTTATTTTTAATAAAGTTGATCGTTTACCTGAAAGCCTGTTCCACTTCAGTAACAGGGAATATGGTTCTAGTAAGAGGCTTCACGGCTCCTGATTTGATTCCTTCTCTAAGGATAGCATGTAGCTTTTCCTTATCTACATTCGAACAACGTTGGAGTAGTAGATCCAACATGACGCCATGAAAAGTTCTCTGCTCACTAAACATTTCCATACCTGTACAAAGCAATAGATGCGTGCTAAAAATATTCAAATATTTTCATGAAAATGCAATATTGCAAGCATCAATGAGCCTTACATAAATGATAGTTTTCATCATGCAGTGTGTATCTCTCTGACTGCCTCTTACGAGCTTTGGAGTCATAAAACTGTAGCTCTGTCGTTCTTATTCCCGACGTGGTCTCTGTTACCATATGCATATGTTTTTACGTGCTTCTGCTCAATGTGGTTCAATTTTGTCATATTCTCCGAATCGAGTTGCAGAATATCTTATTCAACGACGCTGTAACAACTATGTGGTTATTATCCTGTCGGTAGGATTGGTGACAGCGGAATGGTAATTAGCGGAATTAATCAGATAATTCGTCACACGAGTACCTAACATTCACCTTACAGCTGGGGAAATATCGTAAATAAGCAACCAGGTAATCGGCCCAAGCCCATCCTTGGGTTACAAGTCCCACTCGTTACCCGGGACTACACCAGTAGCCAAGCTCAGTGCTAATGTTCAGTTACTACTTTCTGTTATAGCTTTATTGTATATATTATACGTGTTTTAACACATAAAAGTCATGGAGGAGTATGACGTCACCTCTATTGCCTCCACGCATAAGAGTACCGAGTATAAAATCAGCCATGCCCCGCTGACTCTCAGTAATATCTCGACATCGACAGCAGCTATAGATCTGTGGAGCCACTCGTTTGATTTGTAATCGCCAGTTGCGAAATATTAAAGCAAAGGAGTGGTAACTTACAGTGAAGATCCAAAAAACAACTCTTGGATTAGTAATAGAAGAGGGATATCATCATCAGAGTGGACCAATGCCATAAAGATGTCCACAAACATCGCAGCAGTACGATCGGTGCCAGGTCGTTCCATTCAAGATCAAAAGTGTCATCCAGGATGCAGCGAAGTAGAAACCCTTGGGCATGTTTTGGGTTATTGCCCTAAAGGAGAACTACTGAGGAACAATCGCCACCATAAAGTGAGAAGCTCCATCGCAACCACTCTTCAGAAGGCAAAGTGGGAGATTTACGAAGAAGTGCACTGTTTGGCTGAGAATGGGTCAACGAGAAGAGCAGACATTATAGCCATCGATCGCCGGAATCAAAGAAGCCTCATTCTTGACCCCACTGTCCGTTTTGAGAAGGATGATCAACAAGCCAATAACGTTAACGATGAAAAGAAGTCTATTTACAACCCATGTATTCCTCACTTCAGTGAGAGATACAAAATGAACATTATTACATGGGAAGTGAAAGGACTTCTTTTTGGCGCTAGGGGAACTTCATTTAAGTTAACCAAAACCATTCTCCTTTCTCTTAAATTTTCTAATGAGGAAATTAACAGAATTTATCTAATGGTATTGAGAGATTCATTATCCATTTTACACAATCACTTGTTTTTCCATGCAGGACGATTATGTGTGCTATTGAACATGTGTCTATTGAGTTAATGTCGGCAATCCTGATATTTTGCTAGTCACATTTCAGTTGTCAATAGTTGTGCGGGAGCAAAAAGGCTGTAATCAGTCTATAGCTAGGTCTTCGACCTGTCATACTGGCGGTCCGCATTCCAGTCCCTGTCAGGCCTGAATCTACAGTGACACATGTGACGGACAAAATCGCATTTGCAGTTTTCCTCTGGGCTCTCCCGTTTCCCCATGTTAGGCATCAACATCATTCCTGACTATCTAAATTCCATTATCATTCCAGTGCATTCCTCGAACGTTAGCGAATAGGCCTACAGTCAAAAGGTTATAATTTACAACTCAAGCAACTAGTAGGTCTACAACTTTTTTACACGGGAAGACACATCGTTTTGTTCACTTTAGAAAATGAAGCACTTTTTTTTTCCAGTTCTGCATATTGTTATACATTTAATGTAGAATTAAAATTAAAAATAGAAAACATTTTAAAATAAAATTATAGCAGGGAATTAATTTTTTCCCCCTCCTATAAAGGTCAGAATTTGTGTAATAAAACCTTTTTGCTTGGCTTATATGTTTTTATGGCATCTCTAACATCATTTTTAAGTTTATTCGAATGGTTTTCATGCTTTCTTTTACCATCATCTAGAGGTTTACCATATTTAAATCTTCTCTTAGAGTTTTTGCGCAGTCACACTCAATTAGCTCACGACTTCCGCTCTCCCTCATTGACTCGATAACCTACGAGATTATGATGTTTATATATACACTAGCTACGCCCGTGCGCTCTGCTGCACTTGTTATAAATAAATATCACTGACTTAAATCTACTATTTTTCAAATAGAGCTTTTTATTACTTAGTGAACATTTCGTTTGCTTATTATGTTTTAAGCCGTGTGTTCCAGAATTATTTTCAAAATTGTATTTAAAATAACGGATTTAACTGTTATTATTCTGGAGTTGTTCAGTCAATTCCAGTTTTAAGCAGGGTACTACATTACTGTTCCGCGTCGTGGCTTCGTGGTATAAGGCATCCTGCCTAGGACTCGCGTTTCGGAATGTGCGCTGGTTCGAGTCCTCATGCGGAAAGGAATTTTCTCATGAAATTTCGGCAGTATATGGGACCAGTGCCCACCCATCACCATGATACACTTGGGGAGCTACGGTAGAAAGCGAAATCCAGTTACGAAAACCAGTTATAATGGCTGGGTGGATCTCGTAGTTACCACACGAAACCTCCATTATGGTTGGATGAACGGCCACCTCTGCTTCGGCATGTGGACGTGAAGCCAGCAGCCGGCTGGTCGGTCTGGGCCCTTAAAGGGCTGTAGCACCGCGGATTATTTATATTACTCCATCAGACTTAAAAGGGAATTGGCCAGCGTCTAAAAGAAAATATATTTGTGACAAATAAGAGCTGGAAGAAGACTTCCAATTAAATGATAAGCCTGCGCTTGAACTTTAAATGTTGACATAAAATAATTGCCTTCGTGTATTACTATTGCGTCAAACTATTTTAAAAGTTATTGATAACGAATGTACTACTTATTCATTCATAGTGTCCTGCCCTTTTGTTTTCACTTCATTATATTAGTCTGATTGAGGCGGCACTGAAATAAAAAGTATCGTTATTATAAAAGTCCTTAAATATCAGTCCTATCAAAGTTTTGAAAAGAATAAAGCTTGTCGGAAACATTTTAAAACAACTTTTGTTATGTAACATTCTCCTAAAAAAATCAATAATAAGCGACATATCTGGCTTATTTACTTCAGGCCCCCTTATAAGTATTCTAAATGCCACATAACTTAAAATCTAGGTGCGATGTAATTTATTTTTCATACTATTTTTTATAGAAATCGGTTCAGCCATTATCACGTAAAAAGATAACATACATACAGAAATACAAACAAAAATTTACAAAATAAGATTTTCGTTCTCAGGGTAGTTAACTATTCTTGTTAACACCAATTATTTTTGGAAAAACTAAAATTATCAGAAAAAATTTAGGTTAATAATTTATTACTAGTAGATATATATACGACATTCCTCTACTCCTCAGTATATTTTTTCACGCATCGAAATATTGTCAATCCCAAATGAAAGTGATTTAGGCCTACTTCTAATCCCTCCAACATAGAACTTCTGCATATTCTTCATCATTTAGTGTTGCACTCCCCCGACTTTGGAATTCTCTCCCGCGCGAGATCAGAGACTGTCGGACTCTAACGACGTTTCAAAATAACCTTAGAAAGTTGTTATTAGACAGGAGCTAGCATTTTATTGTACTGTACCTATGCCTATATGTCAGCTAGCGTTCCACATTAATTTAATATTTTCTTTTGTTCCTTAAGAATTTTACTTGAGATTTATTCTTATTTGTAATATTGTATCGCTCTGTACGAAACTTTTCTGTATTACTGTATAATGTGCATTACGAGTAGTCTATATTTCAAATTGTAAACTATGTTATATTATTATTAACATCTGTGGCATGTAATCGCTAATCTCATTGAATGTAATAATTTTATTATTTTGCACGAATTACTTTGTACCTCAGTTTGATTTATGGTGAAGTGGATGAGAAGGTCAGATTACTTTAACTTCACCCTAATAAATAATTCTAATTCTAAATAATTTGCGTTCCTTATTGTAGAGAAGTTTAAGGATCTTTATATAAGTAGTATTTTTACTCTTCTATTAAACTTTTCCCCTCATCTCTTGTAGACAAACTCTTGTTCAAGACACTATTTTTGTGAACACACTTACCGAGTGGATTGTTGTTCTTGAGGTCAAACTTTCCAATTTCTAAGAATCGTCCTCCTCTGGCAAGGCAGCGTACAGATGCTTGAAGCTTCTCTTCTGCAAGGGAGTTGAGGACGATGTCAACTCCTCTACCATTCGTTTCTAGCATAATGTGTTGTTCAAAGGAAGTGTCTCGAGAATTGCCAATATTGCGGTCTGATAACTGAAAATCAGAAATTTATATTTTTGTACCTTAGGAATAAAACATAGTGCATTAGTCTTCGGAAGAGGCTGAAAGCACGCCTCTTACTTCCGCTCTCCTATGGCTTCGACTCGAGGTTAGCTAATAAAACCTG
The DNA here is from genome assembly GCF_040183065.1 of Periplaneta americana. Taxonomy (NCBI): domain Eukaryota; kingdom Metazoa; phylum Arthropoda; class Insecta; order Blattodea; family Blattidae; genus Periplaneta; species Periplaneta americana. Next base: position 115,789,806 of record NC_091119.1, read on the forward strand.
TTCCAAATTGATTGTTCCAAATTTGGTTTATTTGGGAAAGTATGTAAACTAATCTGTAGGAAAGCGATTAGTCTCAATAGACAGCTAATGTCTCCGAGTTTTTTAAGAACACGGCTATCATTGTTCGCATTGCGCATTGTTCGAAAATGTCATTGCTAGAAAATGTCGCTATCTCAACAACAGACCTCTTCCTGTGTTCTGAATTTCGCAGCTCATCGTCCTGTTGAGGCTACACCTTCATGTGCGTGAATACCTCAACGAGCATCTCCCTCAACGTTGGATTGGCCGTTGCACTGTCGAAGAACAAAACTTGATTTAACCCCTGTGAGTTTTTCACGTGGGAGTATGAAAAGGACAATGTTTACGTTCCACTTTCGGCCAATAATCCAAAGGAACTATGGCGTCGCATCACATCTTCGGTTCTGGCGTTAGCTGATGACACTGCAGAGAATGTGGGAGAAATTGGAATATCGCCTAGATGTGTGCCGTGTGACCAGAGGTTCATATTTCGAGAACTTTTAAGTTATCGAACAAAACTTAGAAACAATATCTGTCTACTGTTACTTATTACGTTGTTGTAGTGCTTATTAATAGTTACAGCGATAAAATATAGTGAAATCGGAAATTTTGGGACACAGTGTAGGCCTATTATATTAATTAATAAACACAATATAATTCTTCTTTGTGAGACTTAAGTGAGATGAGATGAGATGAGATGAGATGAGATGAGATGAGATGAGATGAGATGAGATGAGATGAGATGAGATGAGATGAGATGAGATGAGATGAGATGAGATGAGATTTAGCCCATAATGATAGTATCGGACAATTCTATAAGTCACCAAATCGATAGACTTAGACAGATCTACTCCATATAATAGCAAATCCCACCAACCGGGAGCTTTCAGCAAGCACCAGTGCATGTAATAGCGTTACACATATATCGTGGCTTCCGATGGATGATCAGCGAACTAACGTTTTTCGTATTCATAAACCATTGTTAGCGATATGATATGATATGAATCCTGTACAAGTAACCAGTCGAAAGCTGGGGCTAGTTTAGCATGCTCGTAGCGCGGGTTAGCGAAATGTTTATGAATAGCACCCATAGAAAGTTGAAACCCGAGTGGTCATCTTCATCTGGAATCACCTAAGCTCTTATGTCAGATTTTTATATATTCCTAATTTGTTTATTTTACGACGTTTAACAACTGCGATGGTTATTTATCACCTGAATGAAATGAAGTGTTAATGCTAGCAAAATGAGTCCAGGGTCCAGCGTGGAAATTTACCCAGGATTTCGTCGGCTTATTTCTAAAATACCTCAAATCCAATGCTTTCCTAATGTCGAAATGTCTATACATTTTCAAAATGCGTCATCAAATAACACTAGGAAAGTCTGCAAATGTTTCTATATTTCATAAATAACAAACTCACAACAGACGTTATATAAAAGTAAGTTATTTAGCTCTCTTGTTCAATTTCCTCAAATGTAGTTTCGAGGTTTCAAAATTAAGCCAAAGATTTGCTCTTAATGGGCTAAGGGAAAACCCCGGAAAAACCTCAATCAGATAACTTGTCCCAACCAGGATTTGAACCCGGTCTCGCTAGTTTCACATCAGACATTTATGCTAACCGTTACTCCACAGCGGTTGACGAAATTAAATTATACGAAATGTGGGGAAAGATAAGTTTATAAGGACAACGTTACTGTGATAATGTTTTTTAACTTTATGGAAACAGGAGAACCTCAAGGAACACTCCACTGTCTATCTTCGCCACATAGGTATTCGTACAGTGCCTTTCACGTTCGAGACGCCCGGTCGGCGCGGAGTAGCGCTGCGCCGAGCTGTCCGACTCGAACGTAAGTATCAATCGAATCAATGTCGAGAATCGAAATCTTGTTTCCTATGTGCAAAATTCATCATCCATTTATTTTAATCACAAGCACTTTAATTTTATTCTTATCTGTTAGGCCTATGAGTTATCAGTCAAATATGGTATTCATAAATTATTTGCTTGTCTTAGTAAGTGGTGTAGATCCATACCTGTGGGAAGTTCTTCTTGATAAACTCCCGTTTCTCTTCTGTTCCTACAGTGGTAAAAACTGTGCAGCCGAGATGGAGACAAATGTTCAAGGCTGCCTGACCCACGCCACCACTGCCTGCGTGGATCAGCACAGACTCACCCTTTCTTATGCGTCCTTTCATCACAAGAGCATAGTAAGCCTGTACGAGAAGAACTACAATAAGCAACTGTGTCGTGCTGCTACAGCCCATATGTAACAGCCTTTTACTGGAGGTATAATATTGCTTATGTTTATAAATACAAATAATACAAAGCATAATATAAATATCAGACTTCTCATGCAATTACACAGGAACAAGTGAAATAAGAAATTTCTTCGCACTGTATTTTCTACACATGAACTTGTGGAGGTTTATTTTTAAAGTTCAGTGGTCAGTATTTTTTTCATATGGCAGGAAGGATCAGTGCTCGAATTGGAACTAAAATACTGTTATTAAATTTCATATAAGATGAATTGCTATAACGAGTAAAAATAAGTGATAAATGTCATATTTAGTCTAATTACTTTTACTGAACATTCACACATTCATTTTACTTTTACTGTCTGTATGTTTCATGATATTACAGATTGATCTGTCGTAAGTCAATCGATGCCACAATCTGTGTCTCCCATCCTTCATCCCCTTGCTAATTTTATTTATTATAGTTCTGTAACGGCAAATGTTAGTTGAATTCTCACTAAAAAAATTAACTGACAACCCAATAACCACTTACTGCTAGGTATGGCTTCACTCACCGTTCCGTACACCACAGGAACAGTGGCTGCATCTTCAAGAGTCCAGTGTTCAGGAATGTCCCACAGAAAGTCCTTATCTGCAACCACCATGGAGGCCAAGGCACCAGAATTTGTAATACCCATTACACGTTGTCCTCTTCGATCTCGTCCGGAGAACTCTAAACCTAGAAAACAGTCCTGCCAAAATAATGCCACTATAAGTCAGGGTCGTATTTGCCATGGGTCGAATAAAAGTCTTGAGAGGGCATTAAATTTATATACATTACTTTCTACGCTTATACACAGAAGTGTGAAGAAATTGCACATAAATGGTTCTTTTTTTTTTCACAAGTAAGAATGATTCTGTATAACGGTTTTACTAGCACTATTCGAAAAAAGTACGACGCCTTTGTTTTAAAAAATGTCTATTCTTATTCGTATTTTTAGTTTCCGTTGCATACAGTGCTGTAAAATTTACAGCAGTAAATTTCTATAAATCCTCTGTAATAAAGAATTTCCAAATTGTGTATTCTGTAAGTTACATCAGACAGAAGTAAATTAAACCAAGATTCTTATGAAAATTTTCAGAAAACCAGAAATTAACATTCATGAAATTAACTGTCTTCTTCTCCACGTATGATTTGTTATCTTATTTTTATATTTAAATCATAAAGTCACAAATCGCGGGTGCTCGCGTAAAGGGGGTTAAGTTAAATTGCAAGGTATGTAAACTTCTCTCCTTTGGTACTGAACAAAACCCCTTTGTCACAAACTATGGAGCACTGTAACTGCATCGTAGATGCAAGAATGACCTAACCCCTTTAACACAAGAGAAAAGGGTTATTGTGGATAGTTACAATCTGTACTTACTCTTGTTTAGCCAAATCAACTTAACCCCCTTTACACGAGCACCCGCGAGAAAACATTTTCGGCAATAGGAAATTCGCTAACATGAATGGTTGTCATTTTTAAAGATTATGAAAGCCATCTAACCTAATTTTAACAAAAACTGTATTAAATACAGAAATATTGTATTTTTACACTTGAAATAGATTAGGTCCTATTTTATTATAATTCTTGAAGACTCTACTGTAATAAGCATTTGAAAATCATGGTACTTTTCAGAGCTTTATTCTTCCATAATTCATGCTGCGCCCTTACTTTATTCTTCTACATCAACCACGTCATTTTAAAACTCAAAATCTTCTCTTAAGGCATCTTGAAACTCAACCATTTTCTTCCCATAACTGGATTTTTCCATACACTATGAGACTGTGAACTTATAATATTAAGAGTAAATTTATATTATACATAGAGGATATTTTTTATTAATATGTACACGATTCTATCCATTGTTGCTCCAAAAGTTAAAATTTTCACAGTAGGCTACTGCACCGAAACTTAACCAAAACAAAATAAAAATGTTTTTTTATTATAAATATAAAGAGACATTTTTATTTCATGTCAGCTTAATCATATCACAATATTAAGTTTATTTTTAAACTCGTGTAAATAATAAGTTTTTCTTTGTTTTTTTTTTGTTTTTGTTTTTTTTTACCTCCCCCCAAAATTTACCAAACGTGGAAGAATAAACTTTCAGAAATTATGTCCTCGTGTACAAACAAATTTCTGTAAAAAAAATGGAAAAATGAAATTTTGGAAATTATGGATTCATTTACGTAATTTTAATTTTGTAAAAATCACTCACAATCATACCGTCAAGTAACTACAGTATTTTCCAACCGTAACAGGTGACAAATGTATAACATGTAGAAACAAAGATTGATACAGTCTGTTTTTCATATTACAATTACGTAACCAACGATAGCAACGATAGTTATACAGATGGTACATGTACTAAGGATCTTCGTTTACCATAACAATGTAAACAAAGGTGTGTTAGCTAGTCACACGTCGGTACGTTTGTGCATCGTGTTCACACACAAGCCGAAAGCAGCGTGCACCGTGCAGCACACTATTTTTTCTGGAACAACAGGAGTTGAGACAAACTGATCAAGAAGAGAAAAAGAAAATGGCTGGTTCACTGGCAAGAAGACACTGTCTACTGAAGAAAGCACTAGAAGGAATGGAGCATGAAAGAAAAGTTCGGGGGAGAAGAAGATATCAGATGGTAGACAACATTTTTGGTCGTATACGGAGACTAAGAGAAAGGTGGGAAATAGGAAAATTGGAGAATGCTGGACTTGCAGTAAAAGACCGCCCTTGGGCAAAAAGATTATGAATGAATGAATGAATGAATGAATGAATGAATGAAGAGTTGACAGTTTATGCACATACAAGACGTTGGATCAAAGAATAAGAAGCAACGTGAAGTTATTATGATTTTATTATTAATAATCAGAGACCGGAACTTTGGCAGAATGCCTTTTAAATGTGTTAAATCTATCTTAATTTTGAAAGTAAATCTGTACGAATTATACCTTTGTGATTGAAACGTCACAATTTTGTGTTACCCCTTTCTGCCTTTTTTAATATAAATGCCTAATTTACGAAATAAATGCTTTTTTTGGCCTTTATTTGATTACTTACCTATTATTTATTAATTTATTGTTAAAAATTTCCTACAGGTATATTTTAACTTATTTCTATAACCGCTACAATGAAAGTGACTTCACCGAATGTACTGTATATTATTGTCTTTCAGTCAGTTCATATTCTCTTTGCAACAATGAGTGCTGCCGTGCAAAAAATGTATAACAGTAAGCGTTTTAATTATCGCTTGTGTTTATTTGACAAAGCAACAATGAGTGCGGGTCTAACGTTATTTTTAATGGTTATTTTTCTTTCAGTTTTCATTGCAACGTTGTCGTAGCTAGCAGCAAGATGCCGAAATTCAGCGTTCCTTTACGCAGTAAATTGCAGAGTTACGTTAATACTTTTAGATCCGACGTATTTTGTACTGACGGTAAAGTACTTACATGCAAAATATGTGAGAAGTCGGTGAACTGCAAAAAGAAATATTTCATATCGCAACGTATCAGTACAACCAAACACAAAAATGTACTTTCCAAGGCTTCTGGGAAGAAGATTTCTTTGCTTCCAACAGTAATTGCAACATCGAGTCGAAAATCTCAATTTGCATTCGACTTATACTGTATAAAGCTTTTCCCTTTGTGGAAAGTGCAAGGTTTTGTTATTGCCTTTTATTGCGTATTTTAGCTATTTATCATGCCTTTCTGCCCGCCTATTTTAGCTATTTATGATGCCTTTTTGCCTGCCTATTTTAATGATTCATAATGCCTAAACTTCCGGCCTCTGTTAACAATACTAAACAATATTTTAGAGGTAACATACAGAAAAATGTAATCTTAAATTAGCGTACGTAAAAATACTATAATTCTGTTTTTGATACAGTATGAGCGGTTTGTGCTTCGTGTATTACTAATTTGACAATCACTGTAATAGTTAATTACGTTACAAGACCGTTATGTTATATGTAGAACTTACATGAATGCATGAAATTTAACTAAACGAGCGACAGGGAGTTTAGTTATCCATGTGAGCATGTTGAGTTCTTATAAGGGTCGTCTATTGTACAACGTTCTATGGTATTGAATCGTATATCTTAAGGGAAAATTAATTAATAACTGTATTTTGTATGTTGTTGGAACAGAAATTACTCAGAATTTGTAGATAAAATTGTAATTAATTATATTTTTATTTGCTGTTAATTTCCGGATCCTCGTGGTCATCCTTAATTAAGACCGGCCGATTTATTTCTCTCTCTCAATTGAGAAACGTCTTAATCTGATTAAGACGTGGCGTATACTGGTTAAAGGGTTTGGGCTACCGCTGACCCTATTATTACATAAAATATATCTAACAATTACTTTAATTTTAATTACTATGGTAAAACTAATAATACAAAATTATTACATTATGTTATATTATAAACTTTTTCTTTTGTAATTTCCTTGGTAGCCCGCAAAATACGCCCCTGCTTAATCAGTTACTATAATAGGGAAAACGTTATAATCGGTTACTATGGTAGGAAAATAAAACAAAAAATGTTTACTACAAATGGTTTTGAGATTCATTTGTAGAAATGGATTACATTGAAATTCCTAACGAAATATTGATAGAAGCAGAACAAGCAAGTCAAAGAGCTATAAAGGAAACTCGCGAGATCGATATTATAAGGGAGCCGCTATACTGGAGAATTACCACGGTATCTTTGAACCGTGCCGTTACGTTTAGCACCAAATTTAAGTAAATACACAATCTCGCCAACATAAGAACACGACTTTGGTATGTGGCTACACGGCTACACGGTTGTGTAGCTCGTTAAGTGTAAAATAAAAGATGCTAGCCCGTTAAGTCGTACTTACATAGATGCACCTCAGTTAAGCAATCTTTAAGATTCAAAATAACATAAAGAATATGAACAGCGCACATAATTAGGTACACAAAACAATAATAAGGGACATTGCCCACGAGAAGAATAGTGTTACAGTCAGAAATGCTGTCATATTCCTTGATCATTTTCAATACACGAGTAATACGTTACAGTTATTGAGTACAGTAATCTGAGCCATTGCGCTTCCAATTATAACTTATTAATAGTATCGCCTATTGTAGTAGCTGCAGAAGCTTATCGATACTCGTAATTAATTAAGCCTTCAAAACTTACATCATTTCTCGAATTATTTATTTAAATAAGTTTTCGATTTGAGACACATTTCTACAATGTAGGAACTATTACAGTGGACTCAAACTTTTTTGGGATAGAACGCAATTTCATATAATCCTTGTGTAGCGAAAATGAAGATATAATTTTGGAACAGATGTAAGCTAATGAAACGTACTTTGTTATGTGTGTTGCTCAGAGCCTTCTTCAGTTACAAACCGGAGTCATACGTCGGCAATACTGTAATTAACTCTCAAACGGAGGCCTACGATCCATAACATGTGTTGGTGCTATAATGCCGAGTTTCAATGTAAATTAATGTTAAAATATGTTGTTGTTTTCTAATGCCAGGCGTTTGACAATAAAGTCATTTGACCTCTTGCACTCCAATATTATTCAAAGATATTAACATGGCCAGCCACTGAAGCACAGATTTTGAGGTGTTCCGAATCCATTTCTTGGTTTGAGTTGCACAATGGACAATTAGGGGACTGATATATTCCAATTCTATGCAGGTATTTGGCCAAACAATCATGGCCTGTTGCCAATCTAAATGCAGCTACAGACGATTTTCGTGGTAAATCGGGAATTAACTGTGGATTATGATGCAGAGAGTTCCATTTTTCCCCTTGTGATTGTGTTATCAAATTTTGTTTGTTCAAGTCTAAGTATGTACATTTAATAAATCTTTTCACAGAGTAATACGTAGATTTAGTAACAGGTCTGTAGGCCTAAGTAGCAGTGCTACCCTTCTTTGCTAAAGCATCCGCATTCTCGTTTCCCAGGATTCCACAGTGGGATGGTATCCATTGGAATACAATTCTTTTATTGAGTGATATTAATTGAGAGAGCATTTTAGTTATTTCTGCTGTTTGAGATGAAGGTGTGTGTTTAGACACTATTGATAAAATAGCTGCTTTGGAGTCTGACAATATAACAGCATTCTGAAATTTATTGATGTGGCATAGAAGATTCCTGAGACTTTCACTTATTGCAATGACTTCTCCATCAAAACTTGTTCCATACCCAAGAGATCTATAAAGTGAGAAGAGACAGCACATAACACCTGCAGCGGCACCTTGTTCTCTGGAGATCAAGGATCCGTCAGTGTATAAATGAAGCCAGTTTTGTGGAGGGTACCTAATATTGTCCCTAAAGACAATTGTCTTAGTATTTCAGTGTTTACTTCTGATTTCAGTATTTCTTCTGTTAAATTTAGATTATATTTTATATTTAATAGAGTTAAAGGGTTTGGTTTAATTTGTAAGTTTTCTTTTAAATTCGGGAAACTGATTTTCTGTTACGGATATGAAACTTTTTTGAGTTTTCAATCTAAGTGTGTGTCGATGGAATTATGTTCGCGGTCGTACCAAACGTTATTGTTGATGTATTATAAAGTAAGTGCGTGTTGGCAATAAAAACAAGACAATAAATGAAATTATGGCTGCAGTGTTTAGCAATTTTTACGGTTATTATTAATGACAAAGTGATTGACAATTCTTCTAAATATCAGTGGCGTATACTGGTTTAAGGGTCTGGGCTACCACTGACCCTATTATTACACAAAATATATTTTAAAATCCCTATAATAAAATTCCTTATATATTTATATGTGAATTCCAGACGTCTTGATTGGGACGAAAATACTTTGATGACTTCGTCATTGAAATTACAGTTGGGCCGCTTAGGAAGTTTCTGTAGAAATGACTTTTCAATGGACATCAGTGCCAAGCCGGATAAACGTTCTTGTGTATGAGTTGATCTACAGTAGTATTTTATTCGCTTCAACGCAGAAAATGTTCTTTCTACCGATGCTGACGTAGCTGGTATTGTCACAATTAATGTTGCCAATTTAAGGACTTCAGGAATAACTTGGTTCAGCTGGTTTTCATATATGGCAGATAATATTTCATGGATAGGTTTGTTCGAAAAATCAAAGACTTCTGCTGAATATATTACACTTAATTCATTTTTCAAACGTACTTGATCAAAGTGACTGTTATAGGACTGAAATAATTTGTTTAGTGCCTCATTCGGGAAGTTTTCTCTATAAGCAGAAAATTTTTGAGAATCTAGAAGCTTTCCATAATCAGAAAATCTGTCAGTAATTTCCATGTGCATACGATCTAGTATGCTGTAGTACAGCTGCCTGTATTTCAATTCATCATCTCCTTTTTTTTCGCTTTAATGGTGGTTCCATTGTATTGTCTGAAGAATTTTCATTTTCCATATTACTCCATATGGACGGAAACCCACTACGTCTGAACTCGGATATAGTATTTTTTAACTTTGATACCTCTTGCAAGCAGTATGCTATGTCTGAAGAATATTGTAGAGCACATCTGTAGACTTCAAAAAGAAATATATTCTGAAACTGTGTGAAAAAATACAAATATCCTTGAGCCTGCACAATTACATCATCATCCCAGTTTTCTTCAGAGTCATTACAAATGATATTTTCAAAGAAAGCAGTCAGTTGTTCTCTGTATTCCTTTACTGTATTTACAAGCCGAGATGTAAAATTCCATCTAGTTGGTGCTATTTTTGGGAGTTCCTTTTTCATAAATTCCTTGAGTTTTCTGATCTCTTAGGAGATGATGAGAAAAATGCAGCTAAACCCGACAGTGTTTTGAAAAAATGCGGCATTCTGGAATGGATAAAGTAGTTTGTTGCAAAACTAAATTGAGAAAATGGCTTTAACAATGGACAGATAGTGCTTGAGGATACTTTCTTTGAACTTTTGTTTTTAAGCCATTAATATTTCCCGCCATAACTGAAGCACCATCGTATGTCTGTGCAATTAACTTATTGCCGACATTATATTCTGCAATAACACCTTCCACATGCTGAAACAAAGCAGCAGCAGTTTTGTCCCAACTGACATTTGTGAATCCTATAAACCGTTCTTGAACATTGGCAGTACTGTCGACGTATCTTAAAACAGTGGACAATTGACTCTGATCACTTGTCATCAACAACAATGGCCACAAAAGGTGCTTCTTCTATTTCAGATTTTATGTTCTTTATCATAACCTCACTTATAGCAAATATTAAGTAATTCTGAATTGCGGGAGAAGTACCACGAAATACTGTTGAACTCTCAAGATGATTGGCCAGTAAATGGTCAAATTCACTTAAGGAACTTAAATATTCAATATTATTTCCTCTATTGTCTGATTCCACACTCTCATTATGATCCCGAAAAGCCAATTCTTGTTTTCCTAGAAAGCAGACTGCGTTAATAAGACGCAGTAAAATCTCCCGATTTTTTTTCACAAGAGCATTGTGTTGGTTGATGTGTAGAGCTTTTTGCTTATCTAGCTGTAAATCAATTCTTGTCTTCCCAAAGTTTGCAAAGTTCATGCTACTACAAATATGAGCTTTTGATTTGTCGTGTTTTGGGACTGCCGTTCGAAGGGAGTTCATATTAGAAAACCCCTCTTTTGACCACACATTAGTTTCGCGGCTAAATAACAAACATGGCCAGCAAAATAGTTTAGACAGTTTAAACTACCACACGGCCAATTCCACTTACCATATGATGTTGAAGTGAAATGGCGTGTGTACTCTCGCTGTTTTTCTTTTACGTTCATGAACAAATTTAACTCAGGAGTTGGTCTTTCCATTTTCACAATTTCAACTTACTCGTTGTATGTACGACGGTTAAAAGGCACTTTTAATAAACCTTCTATTACACAGTCATTTTCAACACAAACCTCTCCAGAAACTTGTTCTGCCATATTTTTCACAATATCACTTAATTGGGAAATTAAAAACTTAATAATTCACAATTAATGTAACTCTTAGACACTCGAACAAATCACAAATTTAAAATACTGAACTGCAAGAACACAATCACATTCATGAGCTAGTGTATTGTTGCTTCGCGCCTTCGAAGAAACCGATCACGAGAGCGGCAACTCAACCGGCCTACACTGCACGATAGAAACAGAAGGGAGAGCGGGACGGGCAGTTGTGCGACAGGACAGCGTGAGCGGAACGATCACAGGCTACCCCTCGTAGCAGCGGTTTCTCCAGCGATGCCGCCTTGACAACTTGTTTCTTTTCGCGAGCAGAGAGCGCATATAAATCTAACAATTACTTTAATTTTAATTACTGTGGTAAAACTAATAATACAAAATTATTACATTATGTTATATTATAAACTTTTTCTTTTGTAATTTCCTTGGGCTACCGCCGGTAGCCCCGGTTATCCGCAAAATACGCCCCTGCTAAATATTAAATATTGTATAAACTACATTTTTATAGTCTTACTTGTGGTTTTTGGTGTATCAGAATTATGGCCAAATTGTTGGGTCTCGCCTGCTATATCAATAAAGTTACGCCGTTGATTTTCAAGTTCATTGTAAACAGCTGTTTTGTGATCCCATAAATGTTGCAGTTTTGTTGAAGATTCGGAATGCATGCTATACGTCAGAACTACCTATAATTTGTAGACGCATACACTCACTTTGTTGGTTTTCGAAGTCTGTTTATTAATATTATTTATTTGGTAATAAATTAGTTATAAACATGTTTCTTTTCACTTCGTATTTACAAGATTTGTAGTTCACCGAGTTTACGCTAATTGGCACATACTTAATAGATAATGATGTGTTTTATTACGTATTATGTTCAAGGTATGTTTCTTCTGTTGTTCATAGATCTTTATACTTGGCCTTGGTCTATTTAAAATTATATTTTAGAAAATTTGTAACAAATAATTTAGGATAACAGTATTGTTTTATGGTGACTGGGGAGGTTCAAATTAAAACTGGCTTCCTGGGCATCTGAAATATTTATAGAAAAACGAGACAGATAATCACGTGAAATTAAAATGTATATGATATCATAAACCTTTCACGTTAGAGGTGAAACAACATAAAGCGGCAAAACATTGTCAATTTACTACCCACATAATGGTTAATTGATTGGAATAGGGTACTGCGAAAGTACGTTGTTATTTTTTTTTTGGTACAAGTAACTTTTCTTTAAGTATTTATTTATTTTCCCTTGTACCATCAATAAAAAAACACGTATGATTTAATTTTTTTAAGTTATAAGTGGCTGTATGCTAGTGCCTACGCGGTATTCTGAAACTCGAATAAAATACCGTTTCGGATTCCGTAATAATTACGTACATCAATACAATGAATCTTCATCATATGCACTTAATTTTGTATCAATTAATGTCGAAAATATACATGTGACAACGAAGTCAGAGCACTAAAACGTCAAACGTCATGACTTTATTTCGACTCCGCCCGCCTCCACTCAGCGTTGCCAAACCTACCCGTGCTCCGGCTTGTAACTGAAGATGGCTCTGGTTTTGCTTTTTTTATTATTACTTAATTAGATAATTCTTAAAGCAAATATACTTTCTCACCTCTTTTAGTCGACTTGTGCCCAGTTCTGCTATCAGTTTGCCTGTCGCAAACATCACATCACGAAAATTAAGGGATGAGTAATAAATGTGTACCAATTCTTCATTCGGCTCCACAGAAACACTGAAACATCACATGGCCATATCACAGCTCTTCCTGAACAATTTATTATTACCTTAGGCTTAACACATAACATGTGATTATTATGAAACCCGCTTTCTTACAATTTTGCAAACAATGGCGATTGGAATAACTATTTTTTTTTAATTTCTATATCCGGCCAGAGGCCATTTTCCGAAAGATTTCCGTTTTTTTCAGGTTTCAGTTTTTCTGATTTCTGTTTACTAAACTAACACAAACACAACACCTATGCCCGAGGCGGGACTCTAACCTACAACCCTTCGGACCAAGCCGTAGAGTCATTGCGTGGCTCTACGGCTCGCGCCACCCGGGTCGGCATTCGGATAATGTGAAATGCAATGTGAAGCGTTAAATGTAAACTGGATGAGCTTAGGTGACAAAATCTATGTGTCATATCACATCAGACAAAAGAATTCTTTGAGTCATGTTTTCAGCAGGCATAAAATGATAGCGTAGTAAATACCTTATTGACGAACAAATGACTACCAGGAATGTACGTAAATACGAAACAGAAAAGTTCTAACCCTTCTTTATGCTGTTGAAGAAATGTTTACTGTGACGCCACAACATTAATAGACTTAAAAAACATGACATAGGCCTACCAGTACTTTAACATTTTTATGCTCGACCGTGCCGAAATGTAGTAATTATACACCTGGTAGCAGTCCTTTAATGCATGTCATTAAAGTACAGGTGTTCAGCCAATGACAACTCAGCTTACAGGTGTTCAGCCAATGACAAGTCAGCTTTGTACCGTTATAAAACCGCAAGTATCGATTATTCTCGGATATGCACTCGAAAGAAAATTAGCGAAAAGCCACGGAGGCTGGAAATCCAATACTGTCGCAGAAGGTTATGTTCTGTTACTATAATAATTAGAGGTAATTGTAAATAATATTCAAATAAATTCAATTTGTCATCTCGTTTTTCAATGTCGAATTCAATAATCAAGGTTATATCAAGTTTAACGGGATTACATCAAGGTCAATGACATTATTGTTCCTCGGAAAAATTCAATACTTTCGCGTCTGCGCACATCTCACAATTCACGACCTAGAACAAGGTCACTTCCGATCTTGTCAGATACAAATAAAATGTATACATCTGAATAATTTCGCTTGCGCTCGTTTCATAAACATCCATACTCGCTTCTTAATTACTATCATTACAGGCACGTTGCATAATGTAGCTACTAATTTTTACTTAGATTTAAATAAAGAAAAAAAAAAGTTTCTTAAGTTTTCGAACATACGGTATGTATCTGAGAAATGAGTGCAAATATTTTGACGAGTAGTGATAAAATTAATACGAATTGAAAATCCCTCCCCGCAACTATTTTCCTGCGTTAACGGTTTTTCCAGTAATTAACAATACACCAAACTACCGATAGCGTATTTTTTAAATAACTGCGACATTTAAACACTTGGAAGATTAGGCTGCTCCTTTCAGTACACTTTATCTTATTTTTAATTGGTTATTTTACGAGGCTTTATCAACTGTTATGGTTATCTAGCGCAACCATTTTCAAGCGATGTGTCGCGAATGATCCTCCAGCGTGCCGCGAAAAAATGAATATAGTAAAAGTTGTCGTAGTAAATTGGAAGAATAAAACTGCAAATAATAGTAAAAAAATGAGTCCACAAAGGTCAACATTCAGCGAATGCGGTACAAGTCAACATTCGGTAAATACATTCCTTTCTAAAACCCACAAAATTCCCTCTTGGTTCGAAACCATTGGTTTAGATTATATAAGTGTGCCACATGTTGAAAAAAGGTTGAAAAACGCTGATCTATCGTCTGAGATGAAGGTGACAATGCCAGCGGAACGAGTCCAGGGTCCAGCGCAGCGCCCTCTCGTTTCACGGTTATGGTTAATGCAAAGCGGTGGACACTCTTTATCTTCAGAATATCTTCAATGAATCAGATGTTTCGGTTAGTTTACCTGAAAGCTTCTCTAACCTGTTCTCATGAAAAGATTTCCTTTATTTATTTGTACTTTGTTAGTTTATATTTTTTTGTTAAACTGTGACTGTCATCATCATCATCATCATCATCATCATCATCAGCGCTACAAGCCATCAAGAGTCCTGGCTGTCCAGTTCAGTTACGCACTTCAGTAGGTATTTTTAGCATCCTTTTCTATGACGTCCTCCCATCTAGCTCTCGGTCTTCCCTAGTCCTCTGTCCTCCTGGATTATATAAAAAGACTCTTTTAGCTGGTCGTGAGTCTTCATTCTTGCCAAATGTCCAGCCCATCTTAAACGATCAGTTTTTATTATCGTAATGATGTTTGGCTCCTTATATAGTTCATACAGTTCAGCATTGTATGTATTATCCATTCATTGTTTGCTTGCACTGGTCCAAAAATTGCTCTTAGTATTTTCCTCTCAAAGATATTTAATCTATCTATATCTTGTGGCTAAGTAGTTTAATAATTATCTACTATTGTTTCTAGTGCCAAACATTATTTCTATAGAATGATGATATCTCTATCTTTGAATGCTATTTAATGCAACAAAGCTTTGACATAAATGTTGGTTTAAAAAGAAATACATGGTTAACTACCGGTATATCAATAGTTCATTACTGAAATTCGAACATGGAGACATTTATTCTTTCTTCGTTTATTTAACGACGCTATGTCAACTTAGAGGTTATTTAGCATAGATGAAATTGGTGATGAGATTATTTTACGAGATGAGGCCGAAGATTCGTCATAGGATTAAATTCACAATTGAGGAAAACTTCGGAAAAAACCAAACCAGGTAATCAGCTCAAGCAGGAATCAGTAAACAAATGCTCCTATCGCCTGACTTACGATTGTAACTATAAACACATTTATACAATTCTTATATCCATGCTCATGTTTCATTTATTTGCTTCCTCCACTATCACCCTCTTGAAGAGTAAGTATGCACTCACACAAATACAATACTTTTTATAACTGCTTGGTTATTGTCGTATCCCACTGAGAGTTAATTGAAAGTCGATACGTCCATACGGTTTCGAAAAATAAATAAAATGCTATTTAAGATAAAGACGTCGGGATTTTTACAAAGCATAAAGCAGTACGAGATATACCAAAATACATAAAGATCCGTTGTTTCTTACATCATACTCCATTACTAATAAAACGCAATTTCTCCAACATTCTATATGATATTGTGACAGCGACGTGAGATTCGAACTCACGACCAGCGTCCCGCAAGAGAGAAGATCGCTCGGAGCACTTTGGGATGGCGCGCGGCGGAGAGGGGAAAGGGCCAACGCGGCGAGAGAGTGGAGAGAGAGTGCGCGCGCATCTGGTGCTGGTAGAGAGGAGAGGGCTCTGGATTTTTCTGGAGTGCCATCTCTAGAGACGCGTGGAACTTTCGAGGCTACGTCGCTGTGGTTATAAATTACGGTCGCGAAGGAACGACAGCAGTTTTCAGTTATTCAGTCAGTGAGTAAGCCATAGCAAGCAAGCCAGACTTGTGTGCCGGAGTTCGACTCGTGTGTGCGTCCGCATCTGCGTCAGCATCCGAAGGCCTGAGTTCGAGTGCAGTGGACCGCAGTTGGAGGGACCTGAGTTCGAGTGCAGTGGACCGCAGTTGGAGGGACCCGAGTTCGAGTACAGTGAACTGTCTCTGAAGGTCTGTGGTTCGAGATACTGTGAACTCGAGTGACTGAGATAGAAGAACTGTGAACTGAGAACTGGTAGTTCTGATTTGTAAATAGTGCTTTGTAAATATTAGTTAAGATTAACAGTTCATTGTTGTGCGTAATAGTCCAAGTAAATTGTCATTGTCGTCGGTGGAGTGCTATAACGAATACTGTGTTGAGTGAAGATCCAATTGTTGACGAGAGCGTTTAAGGTGAATTGTAGAAAGGAATTATTGTTGTGGCGAATAAATTACATTGTTGTTACTAATAAAATTCACAATATTATACATATTTCATACTAGAAGAATCCGCTTTGAACGAAAGTAAAATCCAAGCATGTTCCCCATTATTAGAGGTTTATAGATTAGATGTCATAAGTGTTCATAGTAGGTCGAAATTGTGTCTCAAATTTGGAACAATACCAATTTCATTGTCGCACATTAAGCACTATGATAGATTGTCAAAAAGTACAACACAATGTACCATGGCGAAAGTAAATTCTTCAACATCCACTCTTATTGTCCGGATCCCGCCCCGAGAAAATGCGACCTTATGGGACCATGGAGGAAAAACTGGAAGGAATATGATTCCAGAATGAAGATTTAAAAGTGTTCGTACAACGTACTGTACATTAGTGGCAAAAGAAACTGGACCGACCCTTGTAACTGATACAGAAGAATCCTGTGCTGTATATTGTGTCAAACTGTGGTAATTTCAATATGGATAGTGAAGCCAGAGATATGTACTGATATTTAATGTAAAAATACGCAGTTATTTTTGCCGAATAGAGGTAGAAATGTAATATTGATGCCAGATGAAAGTAAAACTCTCAAAGTTTTTTCATATGTAAGTTTAAGGCACTGAAGGAAACAAAAGACGGTAAGAATCGAACAAATGCAATAAATTTCATTGTTACAATTAATTATACAAGATGGATGTGTTTTGTGACTAGCAAAATTTGAATCTGTGACTCTGAAATCAGCTACAAGGGTCGGTCCGTTTTTTTTTTTTTTTTTTTTTTTTTTTTTGCCACCAGTCTACTCTACATGGTTGACATGATTAACATTTCTTTCGAGATGATATCAACTGGTTTGTAACAAAAACGGGGACAAATACCTGAACAGAAACGACGACTACATAGATAAATGACTTTTAGTGAGTAGTTTTTGTTCACAGAAGAAAATGCCACTATCGACTTAATAACAGCTGGATAATAGCAATCGGAACTTGGTACTTCCTGAATGTTCTAAATAAATCTCTAAGATATAAAATTTTTTGTTTGAAAAAGCTTTTAATTCGAGGCAGTTGTTTTCGTAAACGCTGCAGTATTTTACTTGTTTATTTTCTTTTGAAACATAATTCAGATGTAGATGCTATTCAAACAGACTTGAATAAAATTTATAACTGGGCATTAATGCATAGGATGAAAATAAATGGTTCTAAAAGTAAATCTATAACATTTTGTAAAACCCGAGAGGAAACTAGTCTTAATTACGAATTCAGTGGTGTTGTAATTCCGCAAGAACAATGTTGTAAATACCTACGAGTGTATTTAAACTCCAAACTTTCTTGGGGAGAGCATGTTGATAATGTTACGGGTAAAGCATGGAGGCCACTTCACTTTATTATGAGAATCTTGAGAAAGGCTAGCCCCAAATCGAGGAAAATAGCATATCTAACGTTAGTGCGACCGTTAATGGAATACGGAACTACATGTTGAGATCCCTATAGAATATATCAGATAAATTCCTTAGAAAGAATCCAGTATAGGGCAGCTAAATTTGCTAAAGGTAAAAGAGAAGATGGAAACGATACGATAAAAGAACTTAAATGGGAAACTTTGGAAAACAGACGTAGGAAAACTAGAATAACATCATTGTATAGAGCACATCTAGGTCAGAAAGCATGGGTAGATATAATGGCTCGGTTAGAAAAGCCAACGTACTATGGTAGGAACGATCATGATTTTAAAATCAAATGTAGGAAACAGAAAACGGATGTAGGTAAATTCTCATTTTTAAATAGAACTATAAATGATTGGAATGACCTACCTGCAGCGGTCTTTGAGGGCTGTCCTCCCTTAAGGAGATTCAAGAATAACTTAAAAAGTTGTGTATAAAGTGCAAATTAAAATTAAGGTGACATTCAACATTTAATTTTTTAAGGTGACATGTATTTATCTAGCCTGACGAGTTACTTCCTTGGTTTGAATTGTAAATTATTTAAAAATAGCGTGTAAGAGGGCCTTAGACTAGAAATGTTTAGTTTAAATGTAGTTCTGTTTATAAGTATGCATAAGGATGTAATTATTTGACTTATTTGAACTGTTGTATCAGTGAAGCGAGGTGAGTCAGTGAAGTTATGATTTTACAGCGCAGTGAATAGTTCCGATCAGTGATAATTTATAGCGTCAATGAAATGTGTTCTATAGTGTCATTGAAATGTGTTACAGAGTGTCAGTGAAATGTGTGCTAAAGTGTCAGTGAAATGCGTCATAGTGCCACTACAGGGAATGAGATGAGAGTAAAGTGAAAGACTATTGAAACTTATGTAGGGCCTATACATAATTATGTAGGTTGTATTGTAAAATTGGGCATTTTATTTATGTTTTATTATTATTGTGTTAAATTATATTATGTATTCTTATTGTATTGTGTATAAAATTGTATATGTATTGTAAAATTGTATTGTGTATTGTAAATTTTATTGTGTATTGCTTATCATTTTATTGTGTATTGTTTATATTGTATGTACCACTGCCACCAGTGCTTGCCCACTTGCAGTGTAAATAAATACATACATACATACATAACAAAGGCCAATTATAGTGTTCATGACTTAAAGATTACATAACTTAAAACACATAAACAAGGAAAACGAAACATACCTTATTAAAACCAAACACAAAATATAAAAATAGGAAAGAAAATTGAAAGTTGGCCTAAGGTGTGAAAATAGTTCGAAATTAACTAATAATAATATTCTGCAAAATATGATAAACTATTCTGTATTTAGAAAATTTCATATTGAAGATATCAATATTCGGATGAGGTTGCAATTTATTGTACTAATATTACAAAGTACTTCATATTAATTGTCATTATTGAGTGTAATTAGTTACTATTGCCACTGGGCATATACCCATTTGCAGTGTGAAAATACACACACACACACACACATACATATTACAGACATTCTAAATTTATTACATTTTTTCTAAAAAGTTTTAGATTTAAGGCGTAGTAATATAACTAACTATATCCGTGGAAATATCGTTCCTAAAGACATTTCTCTCACTTCATTTACCACATGAACTTATGCAAGGAAAAAATCATGAACTTCGAACTGAGTAAATAGTCATTTTTTAGTTCACGGTGAGCTGAAAGGCTACAACGTTGACCTTCCTCGCTGATGACCTGAGTTGAAATCCCAGTGAGTCCAAGTGGAACTTGTGGTGAACAAATAAGTGTTTGGTGGTAGGTAATCGGGGGGTATTCCAGTTCCCTCTACCGGCATTCGACTATTTTTACTTTAACCATCATCTTATTTACCCTAGAAAAGCAACAAGGGAACTATCTAGAATTTCAACATTTGCCAGCATATCACTGTGCCTATAGAAATTCGCTACAGTGATAACTAGAGGACAAATTTTATGTAATATGAAAATTAGAAATATGTAGCTAAAAATGGCAAAATATGTAGATAAATATGTAACTAAAAATTTCAAAATATGTACATAAATATGTAATAAATAAAAAATAAATATAACATTCTTTCTTGTTCAATGCTTAATAGATTCTAATGATTCTATCGTACCTGGTTAACACGTTTCGGCCTGTTATTGTCCTTCTTCAAAACTGGTTGTTGCTGGTCTTGGCGCCTTTTGTTTTTTTTCCTGTGGGGGTGTGTTTGTGTAGTGTAATGTGGAGTCAAAGAGTGCGTGTGTTCTGAAATTGAGTTGTGTGTTGAGATTTTCATTTGGATGTGTTTTTGTTTGTCTGTTCTGAAGAAGGCCAATAACAGGCCGAAACATGTTAACCAGGTACGATAGAATTTAACACGAGAAAGACATATAATACACATTCCGAAGTGATATAGTGTTAAAAGTTGTGTAAACAAGATGTATAAAATCTAAGCTTTATTAGATAGATTTTCGCACACTGATAAGAAAACAGAACTGAAAAAAATACAGTTGCACGTGTGATTCAATCTCATTTAATTATTGTTTGGGGACGCAATTAATAATTAAATATTATTCCATATTACCGGCGGTCATCGATTGCATTCCGCCTGTTGTAATATTCTTATAAATGGAAAATGACCTCTCAACTTCACACGAAATAACTGCCGCGTATTTCAGATGAGTAATGATACTCGGAACAAAGTTCTTAGGGAGCTGCACATACTCATTTTTAATTCCAACTGCCATTTAGAAACTTCTCCCAGCGTATCCACATATATATATAAGCAAAAACGAGAAACAAAGGCAAACTTAAGTTTTCTCACTCTTCTCATGCAATTAGAATCTTAGCAAACATAATTGCAAATTAAGCATAGTACAAGAAAGAATATTGTATTTATACAGATGAAAATAAATAAATAAGCAAATAAAATAAATACAAAGTGGAAAAAAATGCTACTGCATGGTGGAAAGCACATTTCAGTCTTACTTGTTAGGGTCCAGACCTCCTTGAATCCACTTCATGCTGGAAAGGTCTCCTCGAGTAAGAGCATTAACATAGGCATGTGGAACGGATACAGTGACGACGGCATCCAATGGAAGATGTCTATACGATCCCCACTCCCCGTTATTGAATACATTTACTGCAAGATTTTTTTTTAGCTGCTGGCTGTAGAAAGGTAGATTCACATCAAACGCCGGTGCTGATGGATCCATGATGAAAACACATCTAGAACAGATTCAGTCAACATAATTTAAAGTTCAATCCAATTCCAAATTAAATTCTTCCTCATATACGATTCTACGGTTCTAATAAATTAATTATCAATATTAAATAATATTAATATTAA
The DNA here is from genome assembly GCF_040183065.1 of Periplaneta americana. Taxonomy (NCBI): domain Eukaryota; kingdom Metazoa; phylum Arthropoda; class Insecta; order Blattodea; family Blattidae; genus Periplaneta; species Periplaneta americana. The sequence goes on from NC_091119.1 coordinate 115,811,455, forward strand.
TTATCAATAAATAAATTAATAAATTCATAACAAAATGGTTTGACATAAATTATCTTTCTATCAAACCATAATTATTATTCCATTCTCATTATCTGAAAAATGTAACAAACCTCCTATATCTATATTAAGTATAAATTACATAACTCTGAATGTTGCCTTACACATTGTAAATGTCCGATTATTAAGGAGATCTCTGAAGTTAAATATTTAGGCATAATTTTCGACAATCATTTAAAATGAAACCAACACATTAATTACCTTTGTAATAAATTACGTAATGTAATATATTATTTTGTTTTATTGAGGAATTACTTGTCAATACGTTCATTATGCACAATATTATTACTTAACATTATTTCAATCTATAATTATGTATGGAAATATAAGATGGTGTAGCTTATTTAAAACCTATCTTGATTGAATTTATCAGATACAGTGACAGTGGGTTCACGCTTCTTTTTTTTTTTTAAAGGATTTTTCAGTATTTCGCTCTTGCCTTTTCATTCACATTTAAATAAAGTGCAGATTTGGATACTCCTGCTGCTTTCAGCATTCTCTCCAGTACATTGTCTATGTCAGTGGGTAAAGGGTAAGTGGAGCCGTCCCGTGTGCCCCGTCGTGCACCAGGAAGAGATAGAGAGCATACCCGCTAGCAGCTACGAGTGCACCATAGTGCAGTGTGTTCTCCGCATGTAAGAGAAGCTAGCCCCAGGGTGTTCTGTGCTGATGAATGCTGGTCTATGTGAATAGAAGGCCTTCCGATTTTCTGCGTTACCATATTCACTATGAAAGAACGTACTATTGCATAAAAGATCTATACTCGAATTGAAGTTATTAAAATACAATATGCAGCCTACCTTATTTAACACTGTAGTACAGGGAAGCAGAATTGGTAAAGAGAGGGTTAGAGGCATGGGGAAAGAATTTGTTCTCCGTCCACAAACCCCCTTGAATTACGTATCTGTGACATCCGCAAGCACACTGAATACATATTTCCTCTCCCCCTACCATATCCAATGACGTATGGGGGTGAAAGAAAGGGATGAGTCACGTGTTCCGGCTTATGACAGTTTTTCATCCCTGTTGTAGTAAATAGTGTATTTTATTTTTTTATTTCATAACCATGTAGACCTATATATAACCAATATACCTAATATTTCCGTGACTGTTGTGTGAAATAAATGAAAGAATGAAACAAGAAGACAGTGAGCGGAGAAAAAAATTAAAAAGTACGCGATCGCGCGTTCTTCAAAAGGAATTTGTGAGGAAGTATCTATGTAAGCTCCAAGTCTGTTGGCCACTTGTCTCACTCCATGTCTCACCGTTCCGTTTGAAGGAACTTATGTGAATTTAGAAGAGGAAAAGCCGAAAACGGATGTGGAAAACCTCGAGACATACTAAATGGAGACTGGAGCGAAACGGACGGCGCGACATTAGAGTAAACTTTTATGCCAAAAGTTACATTTTTTTTTTTTGCACTTCGAACACAGACACTTGATGTCTCATAAAAATAAACGAAGTTCAGGACTTATCACACGACGGCGGAAGACTGCACAACAAACCCAAATTTTCTGCGTAACTGTTGTTCGTGATATATGTGAATATTTTCATCGAAGTTTTATCTCTCAAGCCCACAAAATTTATCAATTAAACGGAATATTGTTGACTTGTTAGGAACTACAGATTCAGACAATTTCAAGCGGCATGAGGCACTTGCTTTACACGTTTATAAGATTTATGTGCGAAGTAGATAGTCTTCATAATCATCCTCGACGTGCAAGTATTGGTTCTCACTGGCCCGTTATAGTCTCTAGCAATCTCTTTTTACGTCTTCAAGGAAGTAGACGATTTCTTGGTGTAAATGGTAAGATTAATTTAGGAAAACTAAGATTGTTTATCCTCTCAACATGATATTTCTATTGAGTTCTGTAACTATGAATGTATTGCAAAAATTTGTTCACCTTTCAGCTCCTGGAGGATGTCTTCATTTCTTCGATGGTCTAAAGGTGTATATCCCGCTGTCTATCTCATAAAACGCATTTCAGCAGATGACAACCGTTCATTTATTTTTCTAAGTGTCCATGCTTCGCTACCATAAACTAAACTGGACTAGCTAAAATTCTGTAAATTTACAACTTATAAGCCTGGTATGTCGTTGAACTTGTGGTGATTTGAATATTTCGATTTATTACACCAGTCATTTTAATAAATTTTGAAATTTTCAGTGATTGTTTTCCTCTTCCAGATATGATATTGTGTAGCCCAAATAATTGAATGTATTAGCTAGTTTAATTATGGCATTGCTAATACAATTTACCTCTGATTGAGGTTCTGGCTGAAATGTACATCTATTATCAGGCAGTACATCTCACTTGACGGTATCTGTCAGAGGAAGAACAATTGTTTGTATTCATCTGAAATCTGACTAGTGTAATATGTAGCTAGTCGGCAATGTATGCAATGAAGGGGGAAAGGAATTGGCCATCCTATCCCATTATGTCCTGGTCTAGTTGCCTCATAAGTGGTGCCTTATTGGTATCACTTGAGGGGTTCAGACCTGTCTTCAGACAGTGTTGCCTAAACAACAACAACAATGTACATTTTACTTCTGATTTGTACGCTCCTTTGAAATGTCATAGTTTTTTTTTTAATTGGGTATATTTTAATGTCAAAATCTTCTGCAGTTTTCTGCAAATTGTACACTGCTCTCTGTAGTAATTCATCTTCAGATCTGACTATAATTGTCTAGTCATCAGCGTATAATAATGTGTCCAACTCCAAACGTATATTTTCTAAGATATTTATTCCTCCATGAGGATCTTGTCTCCATTGCTACATAAGAGCATTCATGTAGATTATAAATAAAACAGGAGATAGGCCTCATCCTTATCTGACGCCCCTGTTTATTTGAATGCAGTTAGATATGTGGTTTTCACTTTTAACTGCAATTTCGTTGTGATTATAGATAATGATGAATGATGATTGATTAAATTATTTCTTCTATCATTATGTGTCAAGATCTGGAATAAGCCTCATTTAATTATTTATGTTCACCATGTCGAACACTTTTACAAAATCAATACAGGCTATACTGAATTCACGGTCCTTTCCCACTAAAATTTTAAGTGTGAAATAAGCATCACAACACGATCGCCCTTTTCGAAATCCATTCCTATCTTCACTAAATTTTCCTTCATTACAGAACTTGTTTTTTTTTATGATAGCAGCATATATTTTATAGTCTGAATTAAGGATACTAATTTCTCTGTAATAATCACAATTCTTTTGCCTCCATTCTTATAGATAAGTGTGACTAGGTAGGTTTGAACACTAAATGCAAGTTCGTTTGAGGAAAACGACATAGCAGATACAAAACAAAGAAATGTATAATACCGGTACAAAGGAACTATCTCATGCTAAGATCATTTGAACTACATATTAAAGGTGGTAACGAGTAAAGTAGTGCAAAGAAGTCAATAGTTACGTATGAGTTTTACAAATTTAATTAGCGGGTCGCATCCTTACTGAATACTTCCTACATTAGTTAGTAAACTACTTTATCCACTTTGATTATGTAATGTGGACTTTACATCACTAACACAAATGCTGTAAACACATTCATTATGCAACTAGTTAGGTAATGACCCTTTTATTACGCAACTAGTTGGTAATGATACCCCAATTACCTAAGTGATTGCGTAATGTGAGCCACAAAAACGACTTATGTAACGAGTACCGGGTATCAGGAAATTACCAATTAAATAAACTGGAATTGATGTTATTTATTATAAACATTAACAACATCTTCAACACACTTTCTACATTTTTCCTGAAACACCAATCTTCGCGGGATTTCGATGGTACTAAACATTCAATTATTCATTTTCAATATCTGATTCCTCGTTTGAACTCATTTTAACAATGTTTGTTTATTTCTCTTACTACTATTGTTCTTCTGTTATAAAAAACTAATAATAATACAATTGCTTCTCCACAAAAGACACGTTCAAAACTAAAAAAATAATATAGGCCTAATCACGTTTATTAAAAACAAAATTTTTTAACGAAGTTGATAAAACGTTGTACGATATACTTATCGCAACTTCATATCACAATACTCGACTGGTTATCAAACTCGGCCTGCGGCCTCGTTTCACAACTCTCCAATCTCGTATTGTAATATGAAACGTTACGATACTCATATCGTAAATAACTGTTATTTAAAAATCTCCTAACAGATACTCATTATGTCACGTCATATCACGTCACAGGTGTTCATTTTGTTAAAACGAACTAGTGAGAAAGTTATTTATGCAAACGAGCAGAATGGGCGAGATATTTTACTCTGAAATTCATCACAGGCAGCGAAACTTAGTGCCCGATGGTAGAGAGGCAGGTGATTTCAGGTTAACTGTGTTCTAGAATCCCTTTACTGATGTACAATCGAAGGCAGGTCGTACCCCGCTGAACTACTGTGCCTTACTTGTTCCTAAGACCGAGTCACCGCAGTCGTCTGCTGTTTACATGCTTTGTGCTGCAATCGACTAGTAATTTACATCATGGGGTAGAGACAACAGAATTTCATATTAATTTCGAAAAAAAATCGTGATGAAGTATTAAATTTCGCATTTTATTGCTAATTAGTTGTAAGGTAATCGTAATAATTTCTTGTACATTGGAAAGAGATTTTTATGTGAAAAAATAACCATATATTACATATTAGATGTCAAAATAATTATAGAAAAGGTTTCATACATCAATTTATTCTTACTTACTTTCTTACTTACTTACTGGCTTTTAAGGAACCCGTAGGTTCATTGCCGCCCCCACATAAGCACGCCACTGGTCCCTATCCTGTGCAAGATTAATCCAGTCTCTATCATCATATTCCACCTCCGTCAAATCCATTTTAATATTAACTTTCCATCTACGTCTCGGCCTCCCCAAAGGTCTTTTTCCCTCCGGCCTTCCAAATAACACTCTATATGCATTTCTGGGTTCGCCCATACGTGCTACATACCCTGCCCATCTCAAACGTCTGGATTTAATGTTCCTAATTATGAAGAATACAATGCGTGCAGTTCTGCGTTGTGTAATTTGCTTCATTCTCCTGTAACTTCATCCCTCTTAGCTCCAAAATTTTTCTAAGAACCTTATTCTCAAACACCCTTAACCTCTGTTCCTCTCTCAAAGTGAGGGTCCAAGTTTCATAAACATATAGAACAACCGGTAATATAACTGCTTTATAAATTCTAACTTTCAGTTTTTTTGAGAGCAGACTGGATGACAAAAGCTTCTCAACCGAATAATAACACGCATTTCACATATTTATTCTGCGTTTTGTTTTCTCCGAGTGTAATTTATATTTGTTGCTGTTGCTCCAAGATATTTGAATTTTCTCACCTCTTCAAAGGATAAATTTCCGATTTTTATGTCCTCATTTCGTACTATGTTCTGGTCACGAAATAATCATATACTTTGTGTTTTCATTCAAATCTATCTCTTTACTTGCTTCAAGTAAAATTCCCGCGTTTTCCCTAATAGTTTATGGATTTTCTCCAACATATTTACGCCATCCGCATAGACAAGCAGTTGATTTATAACTCGTTCAATTCCAAACCCTCTCTGTTATCCTGGACTTTCCTAATGGCATATTCTAGAGTGAAGTTAAAAAGTAAAGGTGATGTAATATGGGCAGTTTTTATTTGTGGAATGAAAGTATAGCAGAAGTCACAATATTATTTTCTTTTATTCTGCGCATACGGTCACTAACGAAAATTAAGTTCTATTTTTCAGAAAACCTTTCTGCGCCAAGAGACGCACAAGACACCCAGACACATTTCAACACAGCAAATGTAAATTCAGGGTAATTCAACATGAGAGTTCGTAAAGCCTCAATCACGTGAACTGTAACATTGGAAGTGTTAGATGATTGTTTCAAAACTCTTTCAGTCCTGACTGAAATGCAAACTGAAATGGTTAATTTGCATATCGACTCCCCTTTAGGCCTATTACCAGAAATTACTGTATTTATTCTACACTTCATGTCATTATGCTAAAATCTGTGGTCTCTACCTATCCATCTCCACCACTGACCATGACTACTCACGCGCAAGTAAACAAACCTGTACCTATAATAAAGGAACAGCAAACCTGTTCCATCGGGCACTAAGTTTCGTTGCCTGTACATCACAAAGCATTACTTAAAGAAAGCAACATGTCTTACGTGACACGTTCACCACCCGGCTCCTTGCGGACGCAGTTCACGAGGCCAAGAATCCCGTTGAGATGTTCATCTTGTGCCACCAGAATGACGCGTTGTTTAGCACTGTTTCTGACTACTGCCTGCAGTTGTGGTAACCATTCGTAGTTTCCTTCACTCACGTAGATAGTAACCATCCTCTCTACCGTTGCAGCCTGCAAAATTAACCATCGCACTTTTCTGTGATCAAAATGATTAGAACCTCGTCCAGATCTAAAGATACTATGACGAGATGTGTATTGTTCAAAGCGATTTTGGGTACACTGTTGTTCTCTAGGATATCTCAGCTCTGTAGCACATTCTCTAGTGGACTATCATCTCCGATCATCTTAGGAAAAAGTTGTGAAATATTGTAAAACGTTAAAAAAATGTCGGAAAGTGAATGCATCTCAGCCAGCTAGCGAGGCCGCTGGCAAACGATGAAATTCGCGGAATCAGTTCTTCCGCTCAGAGAGAAAACTTTGATAAGACAACACCAGATTAAGATTGACATGTCTCTGTTGTAAGCAAGTGGATGCGTCCATTATCCTGCAACGACAGTAATCATCCGCCGCACATCAACTAAGCTTGACCACGCATAGCATGAGCAATAAACTATCGAATCTATAGTCGATGATAAGGAGAGACCGGAAGTTTAGGCATTATGAATCATTAAAATAGGCAGGTAAAAAAGGCATCATAAATAGCAAAATAGGCAGACAAAAAGGCATTATAAATACTGTAGCTAAACTAGGCAATAAAAGGCAATTACAAAAACCTTGCACTAGACCCAAAACCTTGCACTTTCCACAAAGGGATTTCGGCAGCAAGAAAAGCTTTATACAGTATAAGTCGAATGCAAATTGAGATTTTCGACTCGATGTTGCAATTACTGTTGGAAGCAAAGAAATCTTATTCCCAGAAGCCTTGGAAAGTGCATTTTTTTTTTTTTGGTTGTACTGATATGTTACGATATGAAATATTTCTTTTTGCAGTTCACCGACTTCTCACATATTTTGCATGTAAGTACTTTACCGTCAGTACAAAATACGTCGGATCCAAAAGTATTAACGTAACTCTGCAATTTACTGCGTAAAGGAACACTGAATTTCGGCATCTTGCTGCTAGCTACGACAACATCGAAATGAAAACTGAAAGAAAAATAACCGTTAAAAATAATGTTAGATCCGCACTCATTGTTGCCTTGTCAAATAAACACAAGCGATAATTAAAACGCTTACTGTTACACATTTCTGCACGGCAGCACTCATTGTTGCGAAGAGAATATGAACAGACTGAAATAAAATAATATATATTCGGTGAAGTCACTTTCATTGTAGCGGTTATGGAAATAAGTTAAAATATATCTGTAGGCAATTTTCAATAATAAATTAATAAATAGATAAATAATCAAATAAAGGCAAAGAAACATTTATTTTGTAAATTAGGCATTATATTAAAAAAGGCAGAAAAGGGCAACATAAAACTGTGGCGTTTCAATCAGAAAGGTATAATTCGTACAGATTTACTTTCAAAATGAAGATACATTTAACACATTTAAAAAGGCATTCTGCCAAATTTCCAGTCTCTGGTTATTACGTTTGTTGCAAACTCCCGCAACCGTGGAAATCTATTACAGGGCAGTGATTTAAATAATTCTCATCCTTCTTGTTAGAACTAGAGATGGGAAAAGTTATTTTCTCGTAACAGTTCCAACTGTTCCAGTTCCATGAAAATACTAGGTTCCAAATAACAGTTCCAAAATAACAGTACCACCATATATTATATAGCCTACGCCGAATTTCGCTCCACAGCACCGGATCGAATCCCTCCTACAGTGTTTTTCCCTTTGTGGCCTGACTCCATGTTGTTACCATAACAGATAAATTCTGTAGGATCAGAAATTAATTTTTACATTATATATAGCCTATATATGTGTATATATATATATGTATATATATAATTTAATGTGGAAACTGTACCAAAATAAAACACACCAGGAATGAACGAAACTCCTCCAGAGTCAAGTCCCTAAATTCAGTTCTGTCATTCTGTGAAGCGTGTGACACAATTTATTTATGTTAAAACACTTTAGTTAAAGTAGTTTATGCAAACATTTGGGTAAAAAAGGCAAAAGTATAAGTCGAGGGCCATGAGAAAGTCCAGAAGTCATACTGACAGTACTGACACCACGAAACCAGTTACGTTATATTTATGCACGACGCCAGTTCAGGATTAAAAGTTGGTATTGATTTTGTCCCTGAAAATTGTTAAAAGTAGTCAGATCTAGTGACAAAGTCGCTAAATTGATAACACAGCAGCAACGCTTGTCAACGGTGTTAAACTATAAAACGTCTTTGGTTGTCATAATGTAGTTCCATACACGGCCGACTTGATGCTAGCTTCGCTTCATCTTTGAAAGCGAAGGGAGCATCAAGTCGGCCGTATTCCATAACATCGAGTATATTGTAACATGTAACAGCAAGTATGTTGTATAACAGATACAGTACTACTAGTATGTAATGTAACAGTGATGGTTTGGAACAGGCCGTTACGTTATTTTATAGTCATGACTCATAATGTAGTTCCATAACATCGAGTATTTTTTGTAACAGCAAGTATTTTTTGTAACAGGAGTATTTAATGTAACAGTGGAAGAGCCACGTACTACTAGTACGTAATGTAACAGTGGTATTTAGGAACATGTACGGACGCTAAATGATCACATACTTCCCTGTATGGCATGTGATGCATTACGATGTCATAATGAGTCGAAGATGTGAATTCCTGGAAATGAAATCTTTTCTAATGCTAAATTGAATTCGTAGATCAGGTTTGCTCGAAGCAGGAAATGTAATGTAATTTTAAATTATTTGTAAATTGGTCACGAAATCGAAATGGATCCCAGTGGTAAATAAAACCTAACCTATTCTTCCTCTTCTGCTTAGCTGAAGGTCACAGTAGTGTTCAATTTCTCCAAAAATGCGTAAATAAAAGCTATAATCATTTCGGCCGTGCTAAAATTCATATTAATAATGTACCGTCATGAAGAATAATAATCTCATTGTAATGAAATATGAAAATTTACCGTTGTACTTTTTTTAAACAAAAGAACTTCAATAATAATCATATTTCAACAGATTTTAGTTTAATTTCAAGAATTGGTAATGAAACTAAAACTGTAAAATATTTGGAAATTAAACATAACCTATATATTTTCATCTCCCTTGATAAAATTCACAATGTAGTTACTATAATACAGGTATTATATTATTTGATAGAATCCTATACTTAATTAACATCAGTTCCAAGATAATGTGTACATTTTTTTAAAGGCTATCTTCGTATCTTTACTATTTATCTTTTACTTTAGTTTCCAACATTTTTTTCAGTACGACGAAAGGATTCGCAATTCTGCTTTCAAACAGTGGCGCCAACTTACATGGGCTCGTGGAATCCGAGCCCACCCAATAATTTATCGTGTTGTGAGATTTATTTAACTTAAGGCTCGTCAAATGTTTGAGCCTACCCGCTGTTTTCCAAAAGTTGGCGTCACTGCTTTCAATAGTACCAAACATGTTCCATTCTGTGGAACAGGCGTTGTCATAATGTAGTTCCAAAGTGAATCGAGTATTTGTAACCGCAAGTATTTCGTACTAGCTCAGAGCAACACTGTTATTTTGGAACATAGTGTTCCAAGGTGCTGTTACTTTTTGGAACAGTTCCAAACAAGGAACGGTTCCAAAATAACTGTTACGTTATTTTTTCCCCACCTCTAGTTAGAACATTTATTTGTAGTAGAACTCTGTAATTCTAGTGCAGTGAAATCTCTCATTTACGTACATCGAAGGGACAGAACAATCTCTCCGTATCTGGGAAGAGTCCTTTATTGGGAGGGAGGCTCCCCAATCTAACAGTAAATTTATAATATGCATTATGTATCCCTTCACGCTTTAAATGAAATGTATTACTGTAGTTTAATTCTAAATACAATATATTGTACTACAGTAAATTCTTTACAACTTTGAACTACAGTAGATAAGACCGAAAAAGGAAAATACAGTACTGTGCTATGCAATTTTATTCTAGGGTCTACAGTTATGCAGTACTGTAATTTGCTGTTTTCAACTTAACCTTCACGTTCAGGTGTCATGTCTCTCGAAACAGAACAACTAATTGAAGTGAAGAGAATAATCTATCTAACCTTAACATGTGTCGAATACAATTTCACGATCGCGGAAATCTTGGACCCATCAGACAGGTTAAATTTTATGACTTTGTTTATCCATCCGCTTCCAGCTAACATGGGGTAGCCAGCTGGGCTAGAGGTAGCCTACGAGACCCATATTGTCTTCTTTCATGTTAAGAAATTTCTGTACTAAATTATCCATTTTTGTAACACATTGGGTCTTGAAATCCAAGTTCTGTCCGCAGTCAGGAGGTAAAGCATGCTTTAGGAATTTGAAACAGCTGTCCGTGTCCATGTCCGTATAAACGAGAGTTAAATTTATAATTATTTCTATATTATTTCAGTTGGGACATAAAAATCTGTCCGTATATGAGGAGTGTGCGTATCTTGAGGGTGTCCGTAAGGAAAGGTTTCACTGTAGTTCCATTTGTAGATTATGTGGAGTCTCACTGCAGAGGAAATTTAGAGGGTTGTTAAACAGATGTATTTTCCTGTTTATCATTTTCAGGTCGACAGTTGTGATTCGAAAAATGTATATAATTGCATTATAATATCAAGATATTTTCTAGCAGATTATCAGAAGTCTCTGATACAGCTACTGCATGCAATCTCATCAGTTCGTGACTATATATCACACTTACCAGCAACGTAAGCCTATTTTAAAACATTATTTCCACTTCCTGATTCCCTCTTTCTGTGTAATAGCATATTTTTTAAGAAAATATTTGTCTTTGGAAATAAGTCTGAAAATAGATATGTAATTTAACGAAAACAACTGCGAAATTATAGAAGTATACTTTTACGCGCTGCATTACCAAATGGTTCACGTAAATGGCTCTATCAATGACAACGATATTTTTTAGGCAGATACACGTGCATTTGTTGACATCAGAATTACAAATACAGTGAACAGACTGCACGTCTATTACAAAACTTCTGAATTTTACATCATGTCACTTCGATTTGATAAGAATTTCCATTCATGTTTACGTTTAATAGACTTAAGTGGATAATTCGTGACTGCAGAAGCATGCACTGTTATTAGATGCTATGAAAAATCCAAGGGTTCATATTTTGCAAACAATATTATGTCATATGTAGGCGTAAGTGTAAATACAAGTAATAACTATTACCTTTTTGAGCAAAACCAACTTTTCGTCCTCAAGAGTCTTCTCGAACACAACTTCCAGTTTGAAGGAACAATAATCTGTTATTTCTGCACAGGATTTCTCCCTAGATAAGATACAGCCGCCTTCAGCCAGGGCTCGCAATGCAGTCTGCAGTAGGTCAGGCTGGGACAGGACGTCGGAAGCAATAATTAACGTGCACTTCTGCTCTGACATCAGATGTCGGTCCTCCACTTTGAAGCCAGTAATTTCCAATTTGTTTATCAATGGATCTTCCGCATTTGCCAGTAATGTTAACTCTGCCTGTTAACAAGTGATTCAATGTGAGTTTTCTTCCTTCAAACCTATTAATTTTCAAACAATATTTAATTATAATTACAATATCTCTCTACAGGTTTCACAAAAGCTCAGGTTCTGTTACAACTATAGAAACCTTCTGAACTCATTTCACAGGATATTGTGTTTAATACGAGCTTAACTCTTAACGTAAGTGTCATGAAGGTTTTACTCTGACGTATGGTCTTTTTTCTTTTCTTATTACAAGGAGATTTTTGTATCGTGAAACTGCAAGAAATGAATTTCGGGATTCTCATTTTCAGCATTTATGAGAGTAAAACAATCGATAGGCCTATAATGAATATGACAAAACTTTCCATCATGCGTTTCAGGCGTTTCATAACAGTTGAGTTCTTTGTAATGTTGTCAGTTACATTCCTTTCATTTTAACGATCATTCAAAAGAAATGCATAAAATTAAATAACTTACTATGCATCCAAAGAAAAAGACAATTTTTTTTTCTTCGTTATTCACAAGAAGTAGGATTTTGCAATCGCAAAAAGTAAGACACCTAACTGATTTTATAAATTTAAGGATTTAAATGAACGCATACAATTAATTTTGCACAAATTTACAAGAAACAGCTATTCAGATACTGTACTTTAGGTAATAGCTTCTAATATATCGATATTTACGGAGTTCGTTGTTAACATTGACTATGATATACGGTAGGTTTGTTTAAAAGTAATGGTAATATACAGTGCGTTCGCCTCATGCTTGATCCGAAGAACGCGGGCGGGAGCAAGCCTGTAGAGCGCGAGATAAAGCGCGGCATTTTAGATCCGTAATCTCCCGCGTATTGCACTCATATAACTTTCATTAATTAAGGCATGCACACAATCATCATTTGATTACACTAACCTGTGTTACAGTGGTTGCTGACATCTTTTGATGAAATTTGAATTCACACGCAAAAGTTTTTATCAAACAATTGTTCAAAAACTGTGCTAATATTTGCGTACGATATCTCTCTGAATTTACAGTATCTTCAAAAAATATAGATCCTATTACTCGATTTGCTGTTACGGCAACCACAGACCAATCTTTTCATCATGCAGGGGAACTTCATGAATTAATCGCGAATTTTCTGTGCACCAGAACCTATTGTTCTGTGAACATACATGACCACGTAAATGAAACATATCTCATCGGAGAAAAGGATTAAATGTGGATCAACAATACCGTCAACAATGTTTTGTGAAACCCAATTACAGAAATTCACTCGACTTTCGTTGTCATGCGGCCGTAATTTACTCTTGGACTACAGTAACTCTGCAAGATCTTAATTCAAAAAATTTAGTCGTGTGGGCTGAACTTTTTAATACGCCTATTTCTTGTACAACACGACGCAAATTTTACTTATTAGGAAAACGTTTAAGTGATGCACCAATAGTATTAAGTTTTGCTTCTGTTAGAACCCTTCGTTTTGGCCAACGAATTTTAGAGTTCAGCAATCCCGTTTCTTTTAATTTAATGACAGGGTTTCGAACTGTACCTCTATTTGGAGGTCGGATATCGAAGAATTTCTTTGCAAATTGCCTACACACTTGTCGGCATGAATCTGTTTTGACGTAAGTTTCGTGCATAAATAATCGCTGTTGTAGAGTAAACTTTTCAGCCCGTATTTCAATTAGGATCTCAACAACTAATTTAATGCACAGCACACACACTTCAAACGTATTTAAAAGAAGTACACAAGCACACACGTCTTCTATAACTAACATCTCAGACTGATCAAGCGTGACGCGAACGCACTGTATAAGCTTACATAACTATTTTTTTTTTAATAATCAACATTACTGTCAAAAAGGACCGTTTCCTCCTATTTGAATTATAAATGGAGTTCTAATTTTATCGGTAAGGTATCGCCCATTGCCAATTCGTATCTATAGGACGTAGTTGGGGAATTGAAGGACTCCCTTCAAAAACGAGGTAGCTCCATTTTTACAAAGTTGTGGAAAGCAAGGAAAAAACATTATAAACATTCAAATTTTAAGTAAGCTTCTTTCCCTTTTCAGAGCATGTCCTAGATACCTAGGAGTCTCATTTCATCACTCACTCATTTATTACAATCAACAATTTAGGAGGTTAAAATATGAACAAATAATGGAGCTTACCCCCTTTTGCAATAAAATTGGATGTAATTAGCCACAAAGATAATGTGGCACATTATGCACGATTTTCACTAACGATAAAGATTATTTACAATGCTGATGTACAACAAATTTTATTTTTAAACTCTTCGATTTAATTTTAATTAAATATTCCACGAACACAGACAATAAAAAAAGCCTATTTTACATTATACAAATGTGATTAATGATTAAAAAAAATCTCCTTTTGTTGTACTACGATAATTTTCTTCAGCCAGTTAGAAATAGTTATCTCCCATTAAGTTTTAAAGAAGTAATCGGTATACTCAGATACAATAAATCAAATTTCCCGAGCCACATTTAAAAGCAATTGTGTCATGATTCTAATTCTCGTTGTCTCACCCAACCATTCCTTACATACCCGAGCTGCATTTCTCCAGGCAGCTTTACAGTGTTTTCACACCGCACCAGCTTTTAAAAGTCCTTTGCGGAACGAAAACTTACATTGGTATGGATCAAATTTCTGCACATTTAAAGGTCAAAACTAAAATTATTTCAGTCATTTATTATCATAATACACTCCTATCTTAAATTGACTGAGCATATTGGGAATTTATTCAATAGCTTTCCCAAAATACACTATGAAAGTTTCATATAAAATTATTTTTACCTCGAAAAGGAAGCACAAACAGGCAAAATTGTATCAAACTTTTATGTTTGAAATATCTCAAAGAATAACTTCCTGAAATTAATTACATTACTTACAGTTTAGTCTGTATATAGCTCCAGGAGCTGCCTCCTTTTTGCAACGAAACGATTGGGAGCTCAGCTCCAATTCCACTGTTAAGTTATTACCAAACGCTTGGAATCACATCGTTCTTGCACTAAAAGATAGGATATATATTTTAACGTATGAAACAAGCAAAACATTAATTTGACCCAAAAGTGGAGCCACCCTCTTCTTGCAGGGAGCCCTTCAATTGTTCTGTAGGAGCCCAATGTGACGAGCGAAGATTAATAATACATAACTATAGGACATTGGTCACTATACAATAACAATAATTATTACTTGCCTGGATTAGAGGAAGATCTCCAAGAACGAGCGCCAGCACCGGAGAGAGAGGCTCCCGGCCTGACTTGTGCAGCTCCACTGCCTTCACCTGAATGTCGGTCTGGTTCTCCAACGTTATGTGCATACACACACGCAGTGCAGTGTGCAAGTCCAGGCCGGCGGGCTCTGCATTGGGCACAAACATGTACTTCTCGAGCACTGGAGTGCCCAGGGGCTTTCGCCGACTTATACCACTTGCCTTCAATCCTCGCAATTCCACACCACCGGACCTCACGATGCCCAGCTCATGGCACACATGAACTGGCAGCACTGAATCATGGGACCAAATACAACTTTCAGCAGGCACAGCATAACTGTGGAGTCAGGTAATCTAGAGCAATTATTACCGATGGTGACAGAAATATTCTAAGTACATACAATGCACAATAATTTTCATTACCATAATAAAAACACCCACTGTTCATTTCAACGCCATCGCTACCACTGCCATCACCACTATTGTAACAGATATTGGTAAATGAAGGACGCGACATAAATTGTACAAGCTGCCACGGTGGTCTAATGGCTAGAGCGCTACACTTACAGTCCTGTGGACCCGGGTTCGATCTCCGGTGTTACCCCCGATTTATAACTTATGTTGGGCAAGCCTGTGGGCCAGGTAACACAGGTTTTTTTTCCGGGAGCTCCAATTCCCTGAGGCATCCCAACAAATCACCATCATCTCATCTCATCTCATCTCATCTCATCTCATCTCATCTCATCTCATCTCATCTCATCTCATCTCATCTCATCTCATCTCATCTCATCTCATCGCAGATGTAGCGTAGACCAGCCTCCTATGGCGCACCTGGGCAACGCCTCTAACGTTAAATTAGTCTACATAACTGGCTTCATATGAGTGAATGACGGTAAGTCAAGTACCATTATTATTAAAAGAAAAAGCAAATTGTACAACTTGCATATGCATTTTAGATATTAAGTATAGAATGTTAATTTCATTAGTAGTCCTGTCAAATTGTTTAATCTCATAAAAGACATCGTACATATCGAAGAATATCATGTCAAACTACATTTAATAAGACATAAATTTCTTAGAACTAACTTTACGTTAATTTGGGATAAAAGGAATATGGTTTAAAGTTTGTGATCATTCTGTCGGGTCGCTGTTCTTCAGCGCTGTGATATGTTAACGAAACAGTGATTTGAAATAATGAAGGTCCAAGTGTACTCGGGGAAAGTGCCATTCTTCGTAATTTGTAAATATATATATTTTTTATTTTTGTGATGAATATAATATTTTAAAAACTTATTTTTGTAACTTTTTAAAACATTGCAAATATAATGAAAATAAAAATTGAACGTGGTATACCAAAGAAAATCGATGGCTTCTACAGTGTTTTCACCTCCTCTTTCCATTGGAAACTAGTTTTAAGATACAATCAAATTCAGGATTTGTATATGATTTTACGACAAGTAGTCCTACATTTTGGCCACTACAGTAAGCACTGTATTGGTTACACCACTGAGACAGGCAGATAAAAGCTAAGCATAAATAGTAGCTTACTTATAAAAGTATTAACAATAACAATAACAATAAAATCATAATAATAATAATAATAACGATGACGAACGTAAGGCATGTTCGGTGGGAACGGTGGTTAATATGCTTACTCTTCAAAGTAAATATCAAATTAAAATACCATAATTTTACATTCAAAAGCTTTTATTATTGCAAAGACTCTTCATGAACAGTTAGTAGTTCGAGACATGGATATAGTAAAAAAAATTGCGTAATGTTGAAGACAAAATAAACTGAAGTACAGGAAATTGTCGCAGCATATTAATCCCCATAAATAAAAAAATCTACCAATGGTTGAACACTCGTCCCTCTCATGAGAAGGCGTGAGATGAGTTACAGCTCATCCTTGAATACTGCATGTAATACTCTTAGTACGGTTTGCGCCAAAATATACAGTACTGGATTTCGCGCAGCCCGCATGATTATGCCTATGCATCTGCGTGTTGTTGCATCACCATTATGTATTGCTAGTTGTGTAACGAACGTTGTGCTGTGTGGTTGGAATTGACAATGGGACTCGCGACGGAAGAAAAACTGTTCATAGTGGAGTATTATTTTCGCTCGTACGGAAATGGTTATCAAGGCGGACCGAGTTTAAAGTTAGTGGCGCAACAATATCGTGAACACTTTAATCAGCCGGCACCAAGCAACACAGTTATGCTGTCTGTCGTTACAAAATTTCGTCGTACGGGTAGTGTATTGTGTCAACGGAAGGGAAGGTCTGGTAGGCCAGTAACTGTGTCCACAATTGACAATCATGGACGTGTCCTCAATCAGGTGTTGCAGTCACCAAAGGAAGTCTTCGACGAACATCCCTGAAATTAAACATCAGCAATACGTCATTTCGACGATTGTTAAAGACTTAGGTGGATTTCCGTACGGAAAACAGGTTGGATAACGATTGACGGAGCAAGATAGGCATGTCAGGATTGAATATTGTGCAAAATGTTTGGCCATGTTGTACGAGGATCCAGATTTCTTGCTCAACGTGTGGTTCTCCGACGAAAGTCACATTCACTTGGACGGTTTTATCAATCGCCAAACATCTCGCTTTCTTGGTTTCGAGAGGCCAGACGTTATCGTTCAGAAACCGCTACACTATGTGCATGTGATGATTTGGTGTGCAGTGTCAGGAAACGGTGTGCTAGGTCCGTATTTCATTGAGGATGATGATGGTATACCTCTTACTGTTACCTAGGAACGTTATAGGAACATGGTGGTCAGACCATTTATTCAGGATCTAACAAGGTTTTGTCGTGCCAGGAACATTCAGATGAATAGACAGTGGTTCCAACAAGACGGGGCGACCTGCCACACCGCTCGACAGTCTCTGGCTATGCTGCAAGAAACCTTTCCAGGACGAATCATTTCCCGTGGGACTGAGTTCCCCTACCCATCACATTCCCCCGACTTCACACCACCTGATGCTTACGTGTGGGGAATGTTAAAGGAGAACATTTTCAACTGTAATGATCGACCCACAACTGTGCCTGCATTACGTCAGAAGATCGTCTCGTTTTTCAGACTCTACAGCAACCTATGTTCCAGAATATGTTTCAAAATCTGCGTGATCGTTATGAACACTGTCTACATAGCAATGGAGCACATTTTGAACATTTATATTATTATCCCGATAACTAACAACAACAAATAACAGTAACATATTGTTCCAGTATTGTATATTTTGGCGCATATTGCAATATAAATTTCATAGATTATTTCATACAAACGTAGAAATGTTCATGCTTATAGTAGCCTTCAGTAGATATCGTTAATGATCTAAATATATACTACCGCATTCGAGGCTAAATGGAAATAGCAGCCTACCTGCTTCTTCACTTTCAGACATCAAAGCCTTGAGATCAGCAGCATGCTTCTGGGGATCTATTGTGAGCTTCTCCAGAGAAGTTGGAACAAAGAGGCCTCGGGTGTCCTCTGTAAGGATCTGTGTCTGCATTATGTTATCCATAAACGCCACCCAATTAGAGCACCAGCGGATCTTCCCCATTTTAACTGAAATAAGTTACATATTTCAAGACTAACACATTTTAAGAATACAACAGATTATTATTCTCGCCTAATCCTAAGCTTTGCACGATATTAATGTATAAATTAAAGGAATTTATTTATCTTACGAATTCTCACTGGGACATTTGTTGCAAAGATAGAACTGCGTTTTTTTATTATTTTATTTAGCTACTAAGCAAAGTGAGTATGAATTCAAAAGTATACAACACAAAATGTTTCTAGCCACTACCGTAAGATCCAGGCTCGGGTACGGTGTGGTCTTAGCCAATAATATAACATAAACTTTACAAAGACAGGTAAACTATCTTAGTAAACTTACTAATACACTAATTAACTTAATTCAGATCGACAACTAACGCACAAGAGAGAAAAAAAAAGAGAGAAAAATTTAGCAAGTGAATTTGGGCATTGTGACCAGTTTTGAGTACATAGATTAGTTTTTCTTTAATTTTAACATAGTTTGATTATTTATCGAATTACGAGCACTTACTGAAAATAAATGTAAGTTTAGTCAAGAAGTGATTTGCCCTCTTCTCCTTCTCGTCATAATTATACTCTTATCTCTTCTCTTCTTCCTTCTCCTCAGTTTCCTATGTCTACAACTCACATTTCAATCCCCATATACTTCTGCTCCTAACGCCTTGTCCCCTTTCACAGTTACTCCATTCTCCTCCAAATTCTACATCTCCCTATTTTACTTCTACTTATTTCGCATTCTCCATCCCTCCCCTCTTACTCCCCTGTTCTCTCTCTGTCTTTTCCGTCATCCTCTTACTTTCTTCTTCTCCTTTATTCTGCTCTCAGAAATCCGATTGATACTTATAGCAGTACTTGAGCTTAATACAGTATGTAACAGGTTTCTCACGTACGACGCAACTCACGGTCTTCGGCGTTCCTCGGAAGCATTAGCTTGGCAGGGAGGCAGCACTCACCGATTGCGCAGCTGACAGTCTTCCCCGTTTCTCATAACAAAGATTAGTCTTCCAGGCGTCTTAGCTGTAAACACTGCGTATTACTCAGCCTCCTCCAGTTTCGTTTGCTGTGTGATTGAGTACATGTTTCTTTATTCTTATTGTGTTTAGTTTCGTTCACTATGTTATACACTACGGAGCAACGATTGTTTATTTTGTTAAACTATGCAAAACAAGAGTCGCATGTGGAATGTCAGCTTGCTTTTACACAGAAATTTCCCCGGCGTATATTTTACCAATAAATCGACGATATACACATTACTAGAAACATTTAAAGAGACTGGATTCGTGTTAAACATAAAGAAAACTAGAAAACCAAGCGTTCTAACCGAGGAAAAATTAGACGCGATAGTAGCGGCCTTAGAAAGAAGTCCGAAAAAGTTGTTGTCTCGTTTAGCATTTCAGACTGGTGTGTCAGTAGCATCTGTTCACAGAGCTGTGCACAAACTCAAATTAAAACCTTATAAAATAACCGTAGCGCAACCTGACAAATTTGGATTCTGTTGCTCGACGTCGATATTGCAACTGGCTATTGCATCTGTGCATGATGGGGAAGTTGATCCTGAAATGCTTCTTTTTTCTGATGAAGCTTTGCTGTATTTATCAGTTACCTGAATCCACAGAACAATAGATATTGGAGTTCCGAAAATCTTTATTAGTTATATTAACAACCTCTGCATAATTTGAAAACAGGATTATGGTGTGAAATTAGTGCAACACGAATTATTGAACCAATTTTTTTCATGAAACTTTAAATTCTGTTAGGTAGCCTATGTGAACAATATACCGCACCGTTTTTCAGAGAACTAACACCTAACGAAAAGACCCATGGTTATTTCATGCAAGACAATGCAACAGCACGTACTGCCAATCGGTATATTATGGAAGAATTGTCAGGTGTTTTTGATGACAGGATACTTGATTGGCCTCCTCGTTCCCCCGCTCTAAATCCGTGTGACTTCTATATTTAGAGGATGTTAAAAGATGTACACAAATAATCCCCGTACACTCGAAGAATTAGAAGAAAAAATTCGGTTTGTGATTTCAACAATTTCGGCAACCGAAATTCATCTAGTGTTTAATAACGTGTTCAAAAGGTGCCAGGCTTCTCTAGAAGAAGAGGGACGTCATTTTGAGCACCTTATGTAAATAAAGGTAAGCTTAATCTAGCCACATTACTTCTTAATTCACGCACAACTCAGGAGAGACAAGCCGGGCCGTGACGCGGCAACTGTGCTAGGCATATGCGGTAGACGTGCCGTGGGAGATGTGAATAGGCGATTGCGTCGTACGTGATAAACCCTATATAAGACTCCCACGTTGCTTCTACGTGGGTGGGTGTTAGGTATTATGCAGAAATGGTTACATTACAGAAATGACATCGAGAGAATTTCAATAATACTATGAAGAACTCGTTTTGTCGCCTCATTTTCTCCCAAGATTAACCAGAATCTGATCCTCGTTCTTTGTGCAAAGCTAATGTTGAAAAAATTCAGCTGGCTTTGCAACAAAAGAAGAATTTGCCATTTCACAATATTAATAGGGCAGATCCAATACTTTAGTTTTTAGTCGGTCTTGTAATAATAATAATAATAATAATAATAATAATAATAATAATAATAATAATAATAATTTATTTTAGCTGGCAGAGTTAAGGCCGTAAGGCCTTCTATTCCACTCAACCAGCAAAAAAGTGTATATACATATGCATGAACTTACAAAGAATTCAACAATTTGATTTAGATGAGAGTTACATGTATACAAAAGTTATTTACAAATTAAACAACAAAATACTATGAACTATTAATTAAACACTGAAATAAACTGTGTAGCAGAATTAAACTAAAATACATAGAATGTTAATATATTTCAAATAATATTAGATAATAGAAAGAGATTATTATGAGACAATTAAAATACAGCACAATCAGGATGATGTCTAAAGAAAAAAGTAACAATGTAGTCAGTGATAGTTTAAATCAGTATGATTGGAGTGAAATGCTAATAAGGTTATCTTTTAAGCTGTTCTTAAAGGTGTTTATTGTCTTGCAGCCCCTAATACTTTGTGACAAGGAATTCCATTGACGCGAGGTGGATATTGTAAAAGATGATGAATAACAAGATGTTCTATGAAGAGGTATACGCTTGTAGATAGAAATAGAGAAAAATAGTACTGTACAATTGAAAATAACTTTATATTAATATCTTCATCGTAAACGTTCGTTTTTTCTCAGAACTGTAATAAAGATTCTGATTACGAACAATATGAAAAAGTTTCTCATAATTGAAATTACAAAAATGTAACTCCGATATTCAAGCACAAAAAACAAAACAAAAGCACGTGGCAGAGTCAGAACTTGGCTCCGATACCTACCATGGCCATCCACAGAAACAAGGCTACGAAAAATTCTCTGGTAGTTATAGCCACGCAGACGCAGTTCCTTGTAGATGTCGTGGGAATTCAGTTCAGTCAGGTCGTTTCCAAAAGACTGTTCGTAAAGTGGCAAGGGTACCATCTCATCGTCATTGCCTTCAGGTATTCTCACCAAACCAGTCACCACTTCTACTCCACTTTCAACCACTTCGAATTTGCCACTTCCCTTCTGTACCGTAATGAAAAACTTTATACTTCCTGAAAGCACAAAATTATGCCGATCAGTCGTATTATCTAATTTGAAAATTAATAATTTAGTACTTCTTTTGATTACACTACAGTGATCGATAGGGTATGGAGCCACAAAGGTAGGCTTTGTTTTATTCTTGCTATGAGAAGCGACATTTATCTTTTTCCCATAAAGATAGATTGTGTATACATTGTCGAGTGTTTGTAAAAACTAGGGTCTTGTGCAGTGCTGACCACATGTCCAAGGACTTCTACTATTCGTAATTTCTAATAATATTTATATAATAACATCAACATTATTTAGTAACAGAATGATTCTTTTCAATAAATGTTCATGTTTGTGATCGTAGTTTTGATTAATTTATTAATGAATAAATAGCTTACCTTCTTTGGGTATATTAGTAGCTCTGTGAAAGCGGACATTCTCAAACACGACTTTTGTATGTATCTGACCCACCATCAGCCCCAGTGACGTCCAAACAAGTTCCTGCATAACAGAACGAGTCATTACTTCAACTTCAAGAGCATTTTATAATACAGTCGCTAAGACTAAACGGTACGATTGCGAAAAGTAGGAACCCCGCTGGTCTGAATGGGGATGCTATACTTTCATAAAGCAAAAATTAAAAATTTAGGGAATATTGATAAATTGTAACAATTGAAGGGGATGTACAGCAGGGGAGGTATTTTGCGCAATTAAACTCCAAATGTACAAGAGCGTGTACGGTAATCCTGATAGGTCGAACTTCGCGAAACACTCTGTATACAACACTGACGATGGAGCGCCTGTATTGTACTATGATTCATAGTTTATGCGCACTGCTCACAATACTACCCTGCTAATGCATCCATGGCTAACGAGCTACGTTATGCATCGACGTGAGGTAATAGATGTACCAGAAGAAACTACTCGATCCACTGTAGCCTACGTTTGGGAACAAAAATGCGTTGCCTGCTCATGTAATATAATTCTCTAATTTCGCTGTGATGATGTAATTATTGCACTTCCTAAATTTTAACAATTAAATGTAAATCACATGCACAACGTATCCCAATCTAACCATGACGTTGTAGGAATTCAGTGACAGATTACCTCCTCCATTTTAATATGTGAGAGACGCAGCGCCAGTAGTATCCATCAGCTTCTTGACACTATCATATGCCTTGTATAACTGTATAGATTACAGTCTTACAAATAAATAACAAATAAAATGAGTATAAAATCCCACTTATGTAACAGAACATGAACATTGCAATAGGCAGTCCTTTTCAAAACATTTACCATACCAAGACTAATAAAACTTCGATAACATTATTATCGCTGAAAACTTACAATGTAACCCATCGCAGGAAACAGATTCCTTCCATCGATGACATGTCCAGATAAATAATTAAAATTTCCATCTTCTAATGAGATCGAGACACATCTGTCACTGGACATAAAGTTTTCCTGAAATTAAAGGAAAGAGTTTTAAATTACGTAACATGATTATAATTATGAGAACTAAAAGAATGAGATTAGATTCATTTAACCTAAAGGACATTTTAAAAGTTTTACAAGTAGGCAATCGTGAGTGAAGGCGAGGATAATATCCTAATATACCATGCAAGAAAGAACAATTGCTTGTTTCGTTTCTCGAGTCGAAATGATGCAACGCAACATATTTCATGCTCAACTCATACGTTCAGTAAGAGACCTTATACTTTGAAACATCCATTGCAGTTAGTTTTCTGTTAATCCACAACAAAGTTAAATTCGAAAGTCTTAACACTAATGACAAAATTTTTCTGCATACAGTAAGTGAATTTCTGTTTCTGCAAATGTATACTTTTAAAATGTAGTGAATAACGAACATTGTTAGAAGTGATCTAAAATTAAGAATTATTAATTCGACTTTGAATATCATTTACGTCAGACATGCAGCAAGTAATGAGACATTATGACAAATATTACAATAAACTCTTCTGGGAGACTGCTCACAACCAGAAATTCTGAAGCAATAGAAAACCTGAAAATGTGAAAGCAAGTACTTTATAGCAGGTAAGATATTTGTTTGGTTAAATTTAATAGTAGGCCTAATTGAAAGCGTAAATTTCCGAGTTTTCCGCTTTACACTAAGGAGTGTGATTTACCTGTTTCCGAAACAGTGAGACATGCCAATCTTCTGAATGATCCCACCGGACGAGAGGCGAGATCATTGGAGTTCCCCTACTAACAGGATATTTCACAGATGGGTACAAGTTTGTCAGCTTCGGCTGCAGGCCTATTTCAAATAACCTGCCGCAGAGAAAATAAAACCACAAATTTAGATAATAATGTTCTTCACTACAGTAGCAAGTTTTGGTCATAATAGTGAGGCATGCTATTCCTAGAGAGGATGAAGTAAATTTGAGGATGATGTCCAATTAAGGTAGGCCTACTTATTCTATCGGGAGTTTATCGTGGCTAAAGCAGGGTTTATTCTAAGCATTTTTTTCTTCAAGTTTACAGACTGAAAAATGTCGGAACGGATGCAATGCGTTTGCGCCAAATTTGTAGTTTTTTTTTATAACTGAGGACTACGGATATACAATTAGGGGAGTGGGTTTGCACCGACATTCTGTCTAAATATCTTGGGTTTCTTTTTGTAAAGTTGATAGAGGCAGTGCACGAAATCTGGTGACATGCGCATAGTACCCCTCCCATCTTTCTACTAGTGCACGATTTCCAGATAGCGGATTTCGAGGTTGCTATACATGAAGCAATTTATTCAATATGGGATAAGGCAACTCCACTCTTGGGCTGTCGGTTTCATCTTGGCCAGGTATGGTGGCGTAAACTACAGAGTACTGGGCAAGCAAGAGTGTTCAAAGACAATTCGTCTCACTCTGGTAAGTGGTTTACATAATGTTTTGGTTTTTCCTATTTACTATTTACCTCTAGGTGGTTGTTTTTTTTCATATGACTAAGATTAAACCAACATGCCCAAAAATGGAACAGTTTAGAGACCATCTTGTAGATTACTACATTTTTTTTACGAAACCGCATGCCCTGCTACAATATGGGCTAGCAGACGTCTGAAATTACTCACACAACCAACGCTTGTGAGGCGTTTCATAGATAATTCAACGTCTTACATTTTAAGGTAATTCCAGTTAGAAAAAATATATTCAAACAGAAGCTTATTTGAAAATTAATAGAATGGGCATGCAAGTCCATAAAATAAGAAAAATAGAAAACCACATGATTATTCGAGTGCCAATCCGCAGTCTGGGAAAGTGAGATGGAAAATTGTGCCCTAACATCGAAACATGGTACCAACCTAAAACAAAAATGTTCTTGAATTTATGTTAGTGGCCCAAACACTTAGAGCACTATAGCAAATGGAGCAAGAATATTATGGCGCTATCTCAAATGGCGCAAACATGATGCACCTAATGCCCCTACCAGAACATCCGTGACATGGGGTGTACACGACATCGCATTCTCAAAATAGTAAAACGGAACATTACATTGGCAAGGAACAGGTATATGAGTAGGCAATGTCTGTGAAACTGAGAAGTGTTTTCTTTCTATTTTATTTCAAGGCAAGTTCTCCCCTGTATGTTTTTCTATCTGTTCCATGAAACAAATCCAGTAACTTCACCTTAGAGAGTGGGTTCCAACTTTACTATCGTCAGCAACATTTTCTTAATTGACTTAAAAAGAGCAATGATAGTTTCAATTGTCCTTGTATTAGCCTGGATTACGATTTGAATTTGTTTGAACGTAGAAAATTAACACATTATGGAAAAAGGCACTGTCGGAATAGTTACGATCAATCTAATAAGTTTGAAAACCTCAAGCATATACAAATATTTTGTTATCACTAGACTGAAGCACATTGAGAATGGATCATTTCCCAGACCTCCACTAAACCCATTTACCTATTTTAGGAATATGAAACGTAACGATGAGAATGTGTGTGTCTATTATTTCCTTGTGACCAGAAAAGCTTTATGGCGCTAAGGAAGACAGGGAGCAAGCCTTACACATAAAGTGCATACATTTTATCTTATCTTCCACGCTCGCACGTGTGCAGTTGTGCTGTGCACTAGCGCGTCCTCTCTACAACCGCGAGTGTGGTAAGATAAAATGTACGAATATACACAAAATACCCGCTGCAGTTTTATTTCCATCACCTTCCATCAGATATGTAAAAAATCTGTATTACACTTCTTTATTAGGCCAACTTTTGAAATTAATTTATTTTATAACATTGCTGGCATAAATTGAATATTCACCTAACATGACATGTCTGTATTATTTCCACAGGTAGCTACATCTAATGTGCTTTTGCACATAAGTGAAATAAATTATATATGCTGAAATATAATTTTTATATTAAATATTATCGATTTACATAATGGAGAGCGAAATTATTACTCTGCTCTCTGATCGGTTTCAGCAGCTTGGTAGGACTTTCCTTTCTAGCATACGAAAATGAATAAATTTATTTTATATACACTCTTGCACCATTCTCTTACCTCTGACAGCTCGTAATATTTGGAGCGTTAAATATGCTACAAGATGTATAGAATCAAATCAAATTTTAAAGGAATAAATGAAAATGAGATTTTAAAAGTACTTTGTTTCATTTCAGTATCACACACAGAGTTTCTCGCCCTGAAACCGCCACTGACTATTATTTCACAAAGTAAAAAAAAAAAAAATGTCTCTTCACCTTTAAAAACAACTCAAGGAGTAAAGAGTGCTCCATATTGGCTTCAAGAAAAACTTGAGTTATCAGGTGACATAGTTGAAGAGAATTGGATGCCGATAGCAATCTGATTTCTATGTAATGTTGCAAGCTATAATTTTAAAAAATTGCTTATATAACGACGCGTGTGAACTAAGAAGTTAGGCCTATCTAGTATCTTTGGAATAAATTGGTGACAGCGGAATGGTATTTGTCGAGACAAATCTAAGCCATGGAATTACGTGTACGTCATTCGTATTCTCGTGAAACCAAATGCATTCGCGCGCCGTAGCTCATAGTAAGAACTTTATGGTGGGGATAAGCGAACTAGCTAACTTCCAAGTCGAAGCGTAGAGAGGGAGGGAAACCTCTCAGTCCACTTTTTCCTTCCCCTCACGTGCAGGTAGGTTTCACGAGATAACGAATGACCTATAACTAAGTCATGTGAACAGCCAAAACAAATGTTAGTCTATTTAAAAATCGTCGTACCAGTTAAATAACTGTTAAATTTTATTCAATTTTCCCTCCTTCACATGCATGGAATTGTCCTCGGAGATTCGCGATTACCGTGCTGACGATTCGCGGGTTCAAATCCAGCCAAGAACCATGGATTTCAAAGAGCGATAAAAACCTTAGAATGGGAGATCTGTGTCCTACTTTTACAGCATATAAAGGATCCTGTACCTGGTAAGAGGATCCAGGCAGAATTTGCTGGATATTTCTCACCCACGTTGAAGTTAGACATCTAATAATCGCTGCATTATTAAATACATTACTACTCTCGCTATAACTGCACATTTGTGGATATTCTGTATTGGACACGTACTTGCCGAGAGCAACGAGGAGGAACTCTGTGCAGTCAGGATGTCCTCTCTGCGTGAGGGCGATGTTGGTGATGGTCTTGGCTAGAGATCTGTGCAGAATGGCCTGCAGCAGACCGTGTGGTGCTATTTCTATTGTGATGGCGTTGGCAGGGATGTGACGCGATGCCTCTTGGAACAGCACTGGGCTCAGCAGGTTATTGGTGTGGTACTGAGCTGGTGAGTGTGTTGCTAGTGGAGTGCTCCAAGCACTCTGTGGTACTGAGGAGCTCACCCACTTGGGAGACCGGGGCTTCGAATGAGGAATACTCTGCAATGTGCAAATAAAAATACCCTGTCTGGTCCTGATTCTCTAGACTTCACTATCGGACGC
The DNA here is from genome assembly GCF_040183065.1 of Periplaneta americana. NCBI lineage: Eukaryota > Metazoa > Arthropoda > Insecta > Blattodea > Blattidae > Periplaneta > Periplaneta americana. Next base: position 115,839,626 of record NC_091119.1, read on the forward strand.
ATAATTTGGTGGATAAGCACAGATAGAACAGGCAGGTAAAATGTCAATATCACTTTCTACTCTTCCATAATACGAGTATATGAAATCATTTGAAGTCGGAAAATACACAAATTTATAAACAACTTAAACATTTTTCCCATGTCGCCATCAGATTTGACGTGCTAATAAATTGTGTAAATATATCCCAGCTATTGAGCGACTAGCAGTCGATCTCATGTCAGACATATAGGCCTATAGTCTCTGACCCACTTTTCCCAGTTGCGAGCTTTCACTCACTTTTCTATCTGTTGCTAGCAAGCTGGCCATCTTCTTCTTCAACTACCGGTATGCTACACATATCCCGAGTTCTTGGAAAATAGCTTCCCACGCTTCACTTTTTATGTGTACTATTTGATACAGTTTGTGGTTACTATCCCACAAAATTGTGAAGTTACCATGAAACTTCATTACGTATCAAAATAAATAGAAATATATGCAGTTCAAATTCTATTTTTTTTAATTACTACTTACAAAAGCGAATTACATATAAATCAATTATGGGGCGGAGCGGAACCTTTAACATGAAAATGGTATACGAGTAAAATGTTATTTATAAATAAAAATCAGAAATTTTGTAGACATGTTCTTTAATATGTCCTCTTCACTATGAAGCACAGAGGTTACACATAGAAATGTACAGGGGCAACCAATAACAAAAATAAAATAAAATGAAAGTGGTCTGTTCTGCATCATCCCTGGGGAACCCTATTGATACAGTGTCAAATTTCACACAATTATCTTCCGTTAGGCACCGTATTCAAGGCTTAATTAAAGTGAGCTAATACCAATATCATCCATTCATATCAATAGTAATAAGGGCACATCAAAATATTATCAAATTAAAAAGAAAAGAATTCAATCACGATAAACATCTTTTGCACAGATGTGTCGCGCTATCGATTCCTGCACAAGAATTATGTGCCCAGTCATGGCAGGAGACACAAGCAAGCCATCCTTCTGTCGAACAAGAATACAAGTCACTGCAGTACAGGCCTTCTGCATAACTCTCATCATCTTCACTGTCATCTTCTGCCTTGTTACGTTTTTGCATTTAACTTTAATTTCCTTGTCCCAGGCACGAATATCAACCTTTTTCTAGCTCGTTCTTCCTGTTCCTCCACCTTTCTTTCAGATCTTTTAAAAGCTTCTTGGAGTTCATTTTTATAAGATGATGCTGTCAAAGTCGCAGCATAACCCTCTTTCTCTTTCTTCTCGTATCTTGTGTGTTGATCTTTGTAATGGCGGAGATTTGTTGTGGAGAAACCTGAGAAAATTTGGTCGAAGTTGATGAAGGCCCACATCTTTCGCAGGAGTTAACTCAACCGTACCTTCTTGGTATTCTGAGCTGAGGCTGTAGTCAAGGCGGGATCATCAGTTGGTGCAGACGAACTTACAGTGTTTGTTGAATTTTTTTCAAGAGCCCTATCTGTTGCGCTGATGCCAATAAGCGGTCACCACTAACAATATTATCAAATTTGTTTATTTAGGCCTACATTCCTTTTAAATATCAATTTTTTCATTTACCATCCCAATAGCTAAGACTATTAAATAAATATGAAAGAGTCAGGAGATAATTTAGACAAGAAAAAGAATAGTAATATGCGTTACAAGAGCGGTATGTTGACGTTTTCATGTTCGAGGAAAAGATTGAAAAAGCGAAACGTAGTTGAGCTTTTTTAATTTCCGAGAACATGAAAACAAACATACCGCTCGTGTATCGTACATTATTTTGTGCGAAGATCGTTTATTACATACCTGAAAGAGGAATTTCTAATTAGTTGCAATGAAATCTCCATCTTGGTTTCTGTTCCATGACGGCAACTTTGGAAAACAAATATATCTATCTTCAACATTGTTCCTATAAAATGTTTTCTGTGTTTACTATACTGCAGCAGGCCGTGATATACGTCTGTCTTTTTTTTCCCCCAGTCTATGATGAGTCTGGAATCTTGTTGATTTTTTCACGGCTTCCTTAATGTTACTTGCATTACAAATGCAGTAACTTTTGTGGTGTTGTAGAGTTTACTTAATTTTTTGCAAATATTTAAAAACAATAATTAACAGTGCAATTTAGGTGAAATTGCAGTGGTAAGTTTCCAATTTATAATTATTACTATATTGAACGTCTTTAAAAATAATATGTTAAAAACCTAAAGCAGTAAAATGAATATGACGCTTAAGCGGTAAGAATAGGGAAATTGTTATGTGTGTTACGTTGGGAATACTGAATGTGGTATTTCACACTTACCGCGTATTGGTTTTGTGCGGAAAGCAAGCAAATACTCACGATCTCGCACAAAGGTATTAAACCTATCCCAATAGCTAAGACTATTAAATAAATATGAAAGAGTCAGGAGATAATTTAGACAAGAAAAAGAAAGGTATTAAACCTAGCAAACAATAGTAATGCTGGGGTAGAACGGAACCCTGGTCCATTCCGCCTCGGTCTGTTCTACCCCTATTTTGAGATTAGGTTTAGTTTAACATCCACAAAATTCCTTTCGAAATGAAATAATTCTGAACATGTTAAAATACAGCCAACAATACCCATTTTAAGGAAATGTAAAGAAAAAATCAATAATTAAATACATTTTACGTACCTTGTTAGTAAATATTCATGCAAGTTACAATTCACACAGAAGGATCGAAGAAAAACATACTAAAGGGTTCAACTACAATAACCAAACAATCAAAATGGCTTCTCTTCTTCCTTACCGCTGAAATAGTAATTCCTGAAAGTTTCCTAGAATGCACTATATTTTATTATCTTGTTTTATCTGTTTTGTTTTCATCATACTTCCCGAAAATGGTAATATCTATAATGTGATAACTTGAGCTACTTAAAATCATAATTTTCCTTACTGTGTGTACCTACAAATATTGTGATCATTGTATGCTTTGTACTTCACTATATTATTATTATTATTATTATTATTATTATTATTATTATTATTATTATTATTGTCTCATATTTTCATACTTTGTATGTCTCATTTATTTTGACTTACTGTTGACATTTTGATATGCATTTTCCTTTTTTTCTGTATGTTATATATTATGTCTGATTTCTACTGACTTCTTGTTAACATTATGTTATGATTATCTACTTCAGTTTTGTGTGTGTGCTGTACTTTCTAAATTTGTAGTGTTTTTGTATCGCAGTTTTACTCCTGGTTGAGTGTTAGAGAAGGCGGTATGGCCTTAACTCTGCCAGGTTAAATAAAGAATTATTATTATTATTATTATTATTATTATTATTATTATTATTATTATTATTATTATTATTATGTTACAATGCCAATAAATGGATAGCTCCGTTCCGCCCCGGGTTTCCGACCCGCCCCTAGTTCCCCTATATTTCAGAATTAATTTATACATAGATAGTTAAAATACTGAGAGATATGCTACTGGAGCTAAATGACAGCTGTGAGCAGTATGGGATGAAGATAAGTGCAAAGAAGACGAAGACCATGGTTGTCGCAAGAAAAATAAAGAAGGTAAACTTGCGAATTCTACTGTAAATGAGGCAGTAGAGCAAGTGAACAGCTTCAATTAGTACATACATGTTTCTGCATGACTTATACAGATAATAACATTTTATGCAAACAAGAACTTGCCTTTCGGTAACTTAATTATATAATGTAAAATTAATATTAAGATAGGTAATTATTATCGTAAACTGATGGTTATATTTCCTCAAAATTAGTCCCTGGATCGAAATCATCTAGTCATCTTCTTTTTTCAAAAGAACTCCGCCACACATATGCAATTATTTCCTTGAAGTCTTAGATTGTAAAGAGGAAGAACAAGAAATCGGATAGAATAGATGAAAATAAGGGAGTGGGAGGGAACCTGCATCACGAGGACTCACCTGTTCCAAATACTTGAGCACAGCAGGTCCTGCTTTGGCGATGTGAGAGCTATGACATGCAATGCTGGAACTTTCAATTTCCTCAACGTACACATCTTCTTTCTTCAATATCGTCAGGAACCTCCTCACTGAGTGTTCTGGTCCAGAAATCGCGCACAAGTTTGGTCCAAAATGGCAAGCCACATCGATGTCAGGAGGACACAACTTCCTGGTTTTCTCTTTTTCCAGACCTATAGAGTTAAAATGACCTTGTGTTTTCTTATACAATATAATAAACCCTATTTCACCCTGAGGTATATTAGGGTTATAATTGGCATCAAGATACATACTTTGTAATCAAAAATATTAGTGAAGTGATAATACAAAATAGTGGTCACAGTTACAAATCACATGGATTTTTTTTATTTTTTATTTTTATTTTATTGGGTTATTTTACGACGCTGTATCAACATCTAGGTTATTTAGCGTCTGAATGATATGAAGGTGATAATGTCGGTGAAATGAGTCCGGGGTCCAGCACCGAAAGTTACCCAGCATTTGCTTGTATTGGGTTGAGGAAAACCCTCGGAAAAAACCTCAACCAAGTAACTTGCACCGACCGGGATTCGAACCCGGGCCACCTGGTTTCACATGGATTGTGTAGAACCATGTACATTAGTAAAATAATGACTCCTGTTAAAGATTAATTAGATGCTTGAGGAATAATCAGTGCGAATGATATACAAGAATGTCTAAACGTTTCAAAGTACAGTAAATACACGACTTTAAAAATATAATTAATTGTAGACTGATAAAACAATGTCTAGCTGAACTTATGTTTAACCATATTCTTAGTTCTTTAAACATGAACAGCTGCCAAACTTATTGTCAATATTCACCAACAATTATGGTCTTCAATTAAGTTCTATTACAGTAGTTATAGTCAGATCCCAAATTTTGATAACACATCATCTTATTATCAGTGCGTTACAGACAGTGATGCTGTCTATATGAACATTGTTAGTTTTCCCGTGGTTGTAGAAATATAGTTCATTGATTGTTAATTTTAAATTATATTGATTTTTTGTTTTACGTCAATGTCCAATTATATTTGTAGGGATTTATTACGCAGTTTCACGTCGCAGCTTTGTTTTTTTTTATTTTATTGGGTTATTTTACGACGCTGTATCAACATCTAGGTTATTTAGCGTCTGAATCAAAATGAAGGTGATAATGCCGGTGAAATGAGTCCGGGGTCCAGCACCGAAAGTTACCCAGCATTTGCTCGTATTGGGTTGAGGAAAAACCCCGGAAAAAACCTCAACCAGGTAACTTCCCGACAGGGAATCGAACCTGGGCCACCTAGTTTCGCGGCCAGACGCGCTGACCGTTACTCCACAGGTGTGGACCACAGCTTTGTGGTTTATAGCATAATGCATAAGACTCATATACATTACGCCCATTACAGAAAGCTCTCTGATTCTAGTGCTCATGGGGAAGGACTTTTCTCATGGAATTTCGACCAGTGAATGATACTGGTGTCCTTCCAGCAATTTTGTGAATTTGGGGAGGTACGATAGATATCGAAATCCGGTTATAATTCTGGTTGCATAAACGTTCACCTCTGCTGAATCATGTGAACATGAGGTCAGCTACTAGCTGATTGACCTTGGCTCTTCATGTGATGTTACGTTTCGGATTTAATTTTATTTTAATTCATTACGTACTTATAGTTTTATCAATATTTTGTAAGAATATGGATAAATCATAATATGCCTATTTGTCACAACACAATAAATGTTGGTCTGAGTAGAGCATTTTTGGTTCAAATTAATTTTGTAACCTCTTCACGTTGAGTGGTTTGAAAATCTATATTCCTGTAGAGTCGCTGCAACAATTTTACCTAAGTTGCAAAAACTGGGGGGGGGGAGGGGGAGGGGAAGTTCATGTCCGGTGAATATAAGCTATCAATTATATTGCAAGAGATTTTTTAGTTCAGAGATACTTATTTCAGATTTAATTGGTAAAATGTGTATTTGATTATTCATATCCATTGATGTATGTGTACCTGTTTAGTCAAATGGTCAAATGTCCGAAGTCAGGTCTGGATCCCACAAGTGACACCAACAAGGCATCACTCCTGAGGCAACTAGGCCAGGAGATAATGGAGTAGGGTGGTTAGTTCTTTTCCCCCATCCATTGCATACATCGCTGAATAGTTACATATTACACTAATCAAACTTCAGATGTACACAAACAATATTGTTCTTCCTCTGACACAAATCGTCAAGTGTGATGTACTGCCTGATAATAGATGTACATAGTATGTGCAGGGAATGCTGCTATGTATCAATTAAAAGTTCAGTTCCCCGTTCGACTATGACACTGTGAAACTCTATAGCTTTAATCAGAATAACGGAACGTGTATATTAACCTCAGATCGTTATGACATATCTGCTCTATTGTTAATACTAATCTTAGGTTATCTTGCAAGTAATTCATGCAGATTTGTATTACTTCTAACACTTTTGTCTAAAGATGTTTTGGATTTGAGGTAGGTTCATAATTTTATGTAGAACAATCATTATACTAAACCAAACATACATGAGGACTACACGGCAAGAATGATGAATAAGCATTCAATCGCATGATATTCCTTGTGTTTTTCTTGAGCAGAGGAAGGAGCGGCAACCAAGGAGTTGTCCCCTGCTCTACTACCCTCCTACTCCTGTAGTAACTCGCAGCAAAGAGTTCTCAATGCATAGTACTTTGTTATGATTAGTCGTAGAGTCTATGTTATTTAATGCTTACAATTTAGGATAGGCTATTAATTAACTTAATAACTATTAGAGTAATATAATATATAAGGGAAGACAATGATCGAGTTAAAGAAGAAAACCAAATAAATTGTTATAATATAGCCTAATAGCTATTTATATCAAGTCTTTAATCAATCAATCTTCTTAATGTATCCAGCTGTTTGCTGACAACATAAAGTCCACTATAGTCCACTGTAGATATCAAGTCTTTAATAAGCATAAATTCTTAAGAAAAAAATATTAATATGCTCTAGGTGCTTTGATACAATTAATGCAAAATGTAATAAAGAGACACTAGGTATAGTAATAAAAAATAAATTCATATAATTATAAAAACAAAAGTTCATTGTCTGTTGAAATTATAGGCTTACTTCCTCTTATGAGGCACACTTCTGAAATATTCCTTTGCAGCAGCTAAATTACTTTATAGGAAGTATTCTGATAAGATAAGGGTGTTAAAATCTAACGACATGGACGAAATACCAGTGTGTTTGACAGCATTCATTTCTTTGCATGGGATCTCTTACAAGCGCGTTCAGGTGCTACAGAACTCTCTTCAGTCTACGGATATGCCACCTAAAGATAATCATCACAACAAAATATCTGATGATGTCTTCGAAAGTGTGTTCAACCACATTAAATCATTCAAATGAAGGAAAACCCATTATGGTCAATCAAAAAGTGATCGAATAGGCCTATATCTTCCCAACAATCTCAACATAACAAAATTATGAATTGTATATTCCACAAGGTCGTTCCGATGTGTCTTATGAATACTAAAGAAAGATTTTCAACACCAGATTTAACATATCATTTGGATATCCACACTGTGACACTTGCAGTACGTGTGACAAGTTTCAGGCTGATCTCAAAGTTGATGAAAATAAACTGTCTGATAACATTGTGTCTTTTCTTCCTGTAAGTGAACGTATACTACACACTCGTATACTCGTAGAATGACATTGTATTCGCTTTGTTTCTGTGTTTACGCACCAGCTAGGTCCGGTCTGCCTTCTAAGCTTCATACAACAAAGACATATGACGCTGAATGTTCCGGCAACTCTATTCATCCTTTTTGCCGTGTACAGTTCATATGGGTACCGGTATGTAATATTCCGTACGGCTTTATTTTGCATGCAAAGTAAAGAAATATTCGCTAACCGGAGTAGCAAATTAATATACTTTGGATGCTGCCATATATATGTATTTATTATTTCAAATTTACTACTTTCCAGTGAAACGACTTCGCTTCTGGATTTGACGGCTCGGCGACCTAATGCGCATCAGTATTGCCGATTTATAAGAACAGCGAGGTCTTAATGATCATTAATAAAATTCGTTCTTGATGATTTGGTCGAGATATGAGATACAGATAGTGAAATTTACACCCATTTTGATATATGTAAATTGTAGCGGACTCACCGACAGCAGCCATCATGCCTTTGCTGAGCTCAGTTTCCTTGAGAGCACGGCCACACCAGTACGCTGCCAGCACCGTCTGCTCAGCTGTGAGGCAGCCGTCTAAATAGCTGCAGCCCAGTTCCCCCACCGAGACACCCACGAAGCCATCTGGCATGATGTCCACTGCTCTCATAACGTCCACCAGTCCCACCTGCAAAACAATGTTTCCATCACAGATCAGATCACACACACAAAGATGTGCAGCTCAATGCTTAAACTATGCCAAAGTAGGATGCCAGGACGACCGTAGATCCATCTGTGAGCGTTTGCAAATCTGAAGTCGGTAACAGCATTTACTATCTTATGACCCACCTCTCTTGCTGTGTCGGTAACAATATTCTCTACTATATCAGATCATTTTATTCACTACTGCACTGAACAGTAGCATTAATTTATATTTCATTTCGATTATAATTTTATCCTCTTTTTCCCAGACAACCTTTCGGTAACAATATTCAATAGTTCTCAGCCTGGTATTTGGGGTTGGAATGGAGATGGCATGTTCTTTGTAACTCTTAAGGGATAAAATGCCTTATACGTGTTATTCAACAGATTATCTGGTAAGAACTTGAAACTTTCTGGTTTTTAAATGGAAATGTATTTACTCAAATTGAAAATATAAATGAAACATAATGAGAATAATTATAATTGATACGCTTCAAGCGAACAAATGCGAAATAATTAAATATGTAATACGTGTACGCTCAAATAGAAAGGATACTGACTTGCTATTTTTTTCACTTTCCGAAATACGTTGAGAGGAATCTAATATTGTTTACTATGTATTTCTTTAAATTACTTCTGTATTCGGACCTAAAGATAGTTACATCGCAATAGTTGGACAAACTGTATCGATTGTCTACACATGTTTAATGTTAATAAACAGGAAAAAGTTTTATTTGGTCTCGTGGGCTTCATCTGTGCTAATTTGAGCTTAGACAATAAGGTACATACCATGTTCTGGCCCTGGTTTTCTGTGACAAGCTGGAATCATAAACAACATTGTTGTGATGTTTCTGACAACCCTAATAAATAACACATTATTATGTATTTAATTCTTTTGCATTTGTTTGTTTGAAGCGTATCAATCACTTCATCTTACAATAAGCTCTGTAATAGGCTAGTAAGTGAAAACTACATCACAATAATTTTTCATTATGTTTCATTTATAATTTCATTAAATACATTTCCATTTACATAATCAGCAGTAAGTATGTATTAACTGCTCACCTGATATTCAGTTGAATAGAATAAAACAACACGTGTAACACATATTAACTAAAGAATGACTAGTATATTCTACTAGTACTGTGGTAAGTGAACTCGAACGTTGAATTTTGAATTTCAAATGAAAATACTGTCGTTCATGTTCAGAGCAGAATTCGATGTGTTTGTCACCTATTGAGAAATTATTGAAAAACGAAGAATTATTGAAGACAGACGCCGTTAGATGTCTCTCTATTTCATGTAAGAAATCCTCCAATAAGAATTGCACCCCCTGGTTTGCATAAGTCAGAAGTAGCATCTCTGTCTTTACAGTAACACAATGTATGAACATAGTTCTCGGCATAAATAACTTTAAATTTATTCCCTCAGAATCGTATTCTGACCTTAAATGTATCTCCTGAGATCGTGTTCGTACTCACCTGACATGCTACAACGCCAACAAGGCAATTGACAGCATCATCGAAGACGCTTGGATCAGCAGTTGTAATAATGTTGAACAAATCCACACCGTAAGGTTCCAGAACTCTCTGGCACTTCTCAATAGCTGCAGCAAATATAGGGATGTTGAGGAGAGATTTGCCCATGCCAGTCCACTGGGATCCCATTCCCGTGAACACAAACCAGACTGGCCGCTTACTGCCTGGACAGTACTGAAAATCAAATGACACATACAGTTGCAGGTTCACGTGAAGACATTCATTATGAACTTAATGAAAATGAGGGCGAATAATACACGTTAAATTTTATTCGAAGCTTCAACGTTGCGTGAAAACCAAAGCCTTGGATTTGAATCCAAGGGTAGGGCAGTGATATCTATTTAAATGTAATTTTTTAATTGTTTTGGTTAAAGACTCTGCGTTATCCTACATTGCAGGAGATCTCCTGTATAATGTCAAGCTGAAAAGAGCCCTGAAAAGGATTTTCTAAAACACGCAGGAGTATAAAAATCCTGAAGGGAAGAAAACAGTACACACGATGTGTAAAGCACTAAATAATATAAGTGATAGGCCTATGTCTTATATCTCTTCTAAAAATAAATCAAACTACAATTTGTTATCGTCAACATGATGGATCCTGGATCGGTACGTCTTCACGTAACATAATTTCGATGAGTTCGTCACAAGTTTACGACCTATTGTTTTCTTGGCCGTAACATATGTCTTCATTCGGTCGGTGTATATTTATACGCACTTCTGTTTTATTAGTTTTGGCATAAGCTAATTACCCATGTTCTTTCCTTACAAAGTCCGCTCTTTCCTTCAATCATTCTTTCCACTCATAATTTTATCACTTGTACATCTCAATATGCACAGCAAGGTGTGAAACTTTGTCCCAGAAAGAAATTTACTATCTACTGTTAAGGCCGACGACAAGGGAGAGGGCTGTATTCTCATTTGAATAACATAGCAGACCATAATGCAGAAGACAATTTGAGACAAAGCTGAGTAAAGCCAAGTCCACACTACTCGTGCTCGCGTGACTTGCAATCCATAGGCAGATCGTTCAGATTTCGGGTCCAGCTTGTCTACTCTGTGCTCGTACTGAATTCAGTTGCTCACGAGGCTTGACTCTAAGCAGTCACTTCCAACGCGATGCTCTGTGACGTCATAGAGAGCTTCTCTCGTTCTCCGTAGCAATCCAGGTAGACTCTCGAAGCAGACCCTATCGAAGCCAGGGACAGGCGATTGCGGCCCGCGGTCAGTTTTATACGTCAGTTGCGTCCCTGTATTTTTTGGGTCACACATCAGTTGCATCCCTATATTTTTTGAGTCACACGTCAGTTGCGTCCCTATATTTTTGGGTCATACGTCAATTGCGTCCCTGACACAAACAATACTTCCTATTTTATAGACTTACGACTGGCTGTAACATCACCAATTTAAACGTTACATGTAAGTTAGAAATTTTATTTGTGGCATCTTCACCATGCAATGTTGGTAGTGTAATTTTTCACCACAAAATGTATTAAAATGCATAAGTTTCAATTTCACCATAAAACTACAATCGTATTGGTTGAAACCTAAATGACATATTCCGAATGAAATGCAATCATGTTATATGACCATATTGCAAATCAATCATGTTCTTACGAATAAAAAGCTTCATTCTCCCTCCTTGTCTGTTTAAAGCAGTGGTCCTCAACTCAGAGCACTGTGTCGTCATCAAGCCTTGCCGGCTCGCCCGCTCGCCCGCGGAAAGTCGTAACAGGGCAGGTAAGACGTTCAGCGGCGGGACCATAATATGAATTTACTGCGTAGGTTTATTATTGTTTTCTGATGAAAAAAGATACTGGCTGAATAGAAATAACTAAATAAACTATCTTAAGCAATTAAAAAAAAAAAAAGAAACATTGTAGCCTATTTTCAACAAAGTTAGAAGTTAATAAATTTATAATTACTTTTAGAAATGTAATACACATTTCATGTTAATTATTCGGGCAATGCATGACAATTACTGTAAATGTGTAAACTGCTTCTGTTAAGGAAAATGTTGAACAAAACATATAAAAACCTCTAGGAATAGTAATGCAGAAATTTAACTGCATTCAGTCCACTCAACACTGGCATTAGCACTGATTTTTCCGGATTTGTTTACTTCTTTTTTCCCTCAGCAATTTCTCAACGTTTGGAACTAGGCTATTGTTTGTATAGTGCAAATTGTGACAGCACATTTTAAGTTGTGATCCGATACTTGGCTTCCATGACATGGCTTGTTTATCTTCATCATAGGAAAAAAATTACTGTTCGCACAGATATGTGAATCAGAAAATGGAAATCTAACACATGGAAAGTTCATATAAAAGTCAGATAACTTCTTTTGTTTTGATATTTATCCTTCAATTCACTATCGTAAAGTAAATCAATAAGTTCTAATTACAAATAATAATCGAAAATCAAATTGAAAATTTTCCTAGTCCTTAAATCTCGAATCAAATTCCTGGCGCAGATCGTCATGATGTGTGAACATATTCTTCGAAATCCAAAGTCTTAAGAAACTAGTATGCCTATATCGTTTTTAAGTTTGAAAAATGTGCTGTAACTTATCCTTTTAGTTAAGCTAAAGTTCCATAATTAGAGGTGGTTTCATATTAAACGCCTTCACTCTGTCATATAACTGTGTAATAATCTTGTTCTTACCTTGTAGAAAACAATTTAAAGCATTCAGATAATTCCATTAAGGAGGCAAGTTCACAAATCCATTTTTTCATTTTTCACTTCTTCTTTCTCCGTGAACGATGATGTTTCCTCCCTCAGTTCAAAGAACCTATTCAATAATTTTCCACGACTTAGTCACCGTACTTTACTATAATATGACAGATCGCCATACTCACTATTGCATTCATCAAGAAAGACTTAAATTGACAATGAGCGAGACTTTTCGATATAATTGTGTTGGTGGTTTTTCCAATTGGGCTACTTCTATAACACCATTTTGATTTGTTTTGCACATGAATTCTGTTGGTGTATAGGCCTAATGCAGTGAATAGAAATAACTTCATGGGATACATTAACGCTTTTCACTTCGTCCCTTAGATTCCTTATTATACCCGCTTTACTTCCAACTATGGAAGGAGCACCATTGGTTGCCAAGGATATAAGTTTATTCCAAGGAAGTCCAAAATAATTTCTACAGCCTCTACATGAAAATATCGGAACCAGTAGTAGTATCCTTTATGAGAACAAAATATAAGAGCTCTCCTTAATCTGAAGGTTTTCAATAACGCCTCCTACAGAAATCACCAGTTGGGGATTATCGCTTACATAAGTATTTTCATTTACTGCCAAAGAACAACAAATGACAGACCGACAAATGATTACTAGTTGCACCTGAACGTCCTCGGCTAGACCTCGGATGGGATGCGTCACGGTGGAAGGAGACAAACTGATAGATTCAAACTCCTACACTTGAGAAAAGTTCTCCAGTTGCAATTAAACATTCTTCAAATTTTCAATCTTTAAAAGGTTTATAATATCGTACTATTACAAGTGAAATTTTGTAACTGAGTCGCACAGCCGATTTACTAACATTTTGATCTTAAACAACTTCTAGCTCATTTTCCTTCAATTGTTGAACTAATACTGCATGCTCTTCATCTTCGTATCTGCCATATTCGTTACTGTGAGTTGTATAATGCATCTGTAAATTGTATTTCTTCAGTGTGGCCTACATTTTGAAGTGTGTTCTGCTCCTCACATCTCATGTTTGAATGGATAGCAAGAACCGCCTCTGCTCACTACAACGCAATGTTACAAACCGGTTCTCTGCCCGGGACAGTGAGCACGCAACAGGCAAGCACTGCCCGTGCCCGTTCATACGCGAGTTGATGATCACTGGTTTAAAGTATATATTTCAAAAACACCGGACGCAACTGAAGTATATATTTTAAAAACCCCGGACGCAACTAACGTACTAATTTTTCGTCAACATGTTTACGGGGACGCAACTGACACTTCTCCATCGACGCAATGGTGTATGGCAAACTAATTTAACTTAGCATTTACAGTACCTAATAATAATATAGATTATTAATGTCTTAGGAACGAGATAAGTATACGCTACTATACTTCAATAATTTTGGTATCTTTCCGATATAGTATTTAATGTACTCTAAGTTCATGTGGACTTATTTTTAGACTAAACTATAGTCCTGGGCGGCTTGGTCTTTTATTAAAAACCCTTTGTGTCAACCCAAGCTAAATGAAGTTATTCAGTAGGTATGCATATTTTACTTATGTAGAAAGTTAAGAGAGAAGTTTTATATAATATTCTTATTGAATTTGGTATTCCCAAGAAACGAGTTCGATCAATTAAAATGTGTCTCAGTTAAACTTACAACAAAGTCCGTATAGGCCAGTTTCTATCTGATGCTTTTCCAATTAATTCACTGCGGGCTAAAGCAAGGAGATGCACTACCACCTTCAATTTTTAACTTCGCTCTATAATATGCCATTAGGAAAGTTCAGGATAACAGACAGGGTTTGGAACTGAACGGGTTACATCAGCTTCTTGTCTATGCGGATGACGTAAATATGTTAGGAGAAAATTCACAAACGATCAGGGAAAACACGTAAATTTTACTTGAAGCAAGTAAAGCGATAGGTTAGGAAGTAAATCCCGAAAAGACAAAGTACATGATAATGTCTCGTGACCACAATATTGTACGAAATGGAAACATAAAAATTGGAGATTTATCTTTCGAAGAGGTGGAAAAATTCAAATATCTTGGAGCAACAGTAACAAATATAAATGATACTCGGGAGGAAATTAAACGCAGAATAAATATGGGAAATACGTGTTATTATTCGCTTGAGAAGCTTTTGTCATCCAGTCTGCTCTCAAAAAATCTGAAAGTTAGAGTTTGTAAGACAGTTATATTACCGGTTGTTTTGTGTGGTTATGAAACTTGGACTTTCACTTTGAGAGAGGAACAGAGATTAATAATAATAATAATAATAATAATAATAATAATAATAATAATAATAATAGTTTTATTTTTTTCCCTGGCAGAGTTAAGGCCATGAGGCTTTCTCTTCCACTCAACCAGATCAAATCACATACAGAAAAATACATACAATAAGGTTCTTAGGAAAATATTTGGGGCTAAGAGGGATGAAGTTACAGGAGAAAGGGGAAAGTTACACAACGCAGAACTGCACGCATTGAATTCTTCACCTGACATAATTAGGAACATTAAATCCAGACGTCTGAAATGGGCAGGGCATGTAGCACGTACGGGTAGCCCAGAAATGGATATAGAGTGTTAGCTGGGAGACCGGAGGAAAAAGACCTTTGTGGAGGCCGAGACGTAGATGGGAGAATAATATTAAAATTGATTTGAGGGAGGTGGGATATAGTGATAGAGACTGGATTAATCTTGCTCAGGATAGGGACCAATGGCGGGCTTATGTGAGGGCGACAATGAACCTCCAGGTTCCTTAAAAGCTATTTGTAAGTAAGTAAGAAAGTCACCTGATATAACCTAGGTATCAGAACTGCATGTCTTTTTTACAACGTGCTTAAGACAAACGACAGAAAAAAGGCAGTACTCTCCTGCCCCAAATGAATTTATATTTTCTGGTGTAAAGTTCAAAGTGAGTAATTTAAGTGAAATAGAGAAATATTGTCTTAATTTCAGATGGAATGTCATTTTTTACTTCATATCGAATGATGACATAGTAGGATTAGGTAATACATGACTGTACAATGAAATGTGTAATCTATGTTTGGTATGAATTGGTAGGTCTACAATGTAGATTCTACATATTTGTAGTTACTTCATAAATTTAAAAAATGAGACAAAAGCATTGCGTCGCATGGCGAACAAAACCTCGTAACTCCACCCTGGCTCAAAAATGCGTTTTCTTCATAATCAGGCTTTTCCAATGCCACTGCATATCTTGGCGAAGACTCTAACGTCTAAGTCACTCCTACAAGCATCTACAATGCAATATCAAAAACTCGTATTACCAGGGCAAGAAAATCAAACCTTCAAAAACTCGTAACTCCAGGAGGTGTTCATCAGTATTCTATCTTTATTCAACAATTAGCATTAATTTCTGACGCGAGGTTTTGCCCGGTACTACCACATTTTAGTTAATGGTTACAACGAACAAGGATGTTGAGTATGTGAATGTTAAACGTCGCAGAGAAAGCCTACTACAGCACAAACACCCCATAGATCTTTCATGTTGCATTTTCATTTATTAATTAATGGTAAAAGGATAGAGGTTTGTGAAACCATGTTTATTAATACACTTTGCCTTGGAGAATGTAGTGTAAGGAACTGGATGAAAAAATGCTACGAGAAACGCCAATAATCTGAAGTTTCTCCTCGTGGTTCTCATAACCAGGCAACAGTGCAATACAGTTTCTACAAAACTTAATGTAAGTGGAGTCATATTAATGTAGATCCACAACACAGGAACTATATCTTGAGACAAATTAGCAATCAAAAATTGCTGTCTTCGAAGTGTTTAAGAAATACTGTGCCCTAAATGAGTTACAAGAAGCATCAATGAAATTTTTTTAATGGAATTTGAGTTAGAAAATCTTAGCCTTTTCTCTCCAAAAAGAGATCGATGCGATCTCTGTTGTGCATACAAGGCTGGAAACATTACACAGGAAGAATATTCACAACATATTCTTCGAAAATATCAGGCACGTAAGGAGAAAGAGACTGACAAGAATGGATCTACAAAAATGTGTGCTATGGATCTTCAAGCCATTTTGCTGTCTCCTTTCCTGAAGGCATCAGCCTTGTATTACAAGACAAAGTTGAAAGTTACAACTTTACCATGTTTGACCTTCACTCAAAAGATGGATACTTTTTCTGTGGAACGAGTCAGACGAAGGTCTTAACGCAGATGAATTTGCAATCTTTGTAGTAGATTTCATAGACACGAAAATAGATCTAACTGAGAAAGAGATTATTTTGTATAGTGACGGCTGTACTTATCAAGATAGAAACTCCATTTTAGCGAATCCTCTTGTGACACTTGCCATGCGCAAAAAACATTACAGTGGTCCAAACGTTTCTTGGAAAGGGTCACACTCAGATGGAGTGTAACTCTATGCACCAACAATAGAAAGAAAACTTAAGAATAGGCAGATTTTCACCCCTGCTGTTTAATTTGAGCTGTGTGCCACTGTTCGGAAGAACCCCAAACCCTATGAGACAGTGTATCTTTATTGTATATTCCTCAGGGCTTGTCATCGCCCTATTCGCCCTGGGAATAAATCTGTTGATCACACTGTGACTCACCTCAAATATCGTCGCTATAATCCTAGTGGAGTAATTGACTAAAAACATCTTTATGAGGATGAATGGCAACCGCTTCCAAAGAGGATGAACAACCAGGACAAAGCAGATACCTCAGTGCCAAAACTATACAATGAACCAATCAAAGTTAACACAGAGAAATTTGTACATTTACAACAACTTAAGTGTGTAATACCACGTGATTTCCATCCATTTTACAATAATTTGCCTCATGTTTGTTCAGATAAATCATGTGGGCATCTTAAAGACAAATGGTAGAAGTTACCTTGGTTTTGGTCTATAGTCTACTATAATTGATTGAAGTATAAAAGTTTAACAATTCAAATTAATTATTAAATGTTTTAATTTCCAGTTTTTTTTGTTTCATACTTTACATATTTTTTGTCTAAATTGATGTTAAAATTTTAAATTACGGTTTATTTAACGACGCTTGTAACTGCAGAGGTCATATCAACATCGCCGGTGTGTCGGAATTTTGTCCCGCAGAAGTTCTTTTACATTCCAGTAAATCTACTGACATGAGCCTGTCGCATTTAAACACACTTAAATACCATCGACCTGGCCCGGGATCGAAACCGCAACCTCTAGCATAGAAGGCCAGCGCTATACCAACTACAGTACCGAGGCCGACCTAAATGGATGTTAGATTTTTTTTTCATTTCTTATATTAATATATGATTTTCAATAAATATGGTGTGTTATAAACGTAAGAACTGTGTTTAGAATTATTAGTAGTATAATAATTATCCCACCAATTTTACTTTCAAAACCTCGTCAGTCCATTTTTGGTTGGGAAGTGAAGAAACAAAAACACGTAACTCCATTTACGGCTCAAAATGAAACAGTAATATAAAATCAGATACCTCATCATCAAGAGGACTGATTTTATTGCGACATAGCAGTGTTTCGTTGTGGAAGCCTAAAAACCTGGTTATCTAGATAGTTTTTTGCTTCTGCTGTAAAATTTTTATTTTTGGAGTTACGAGGTTTTGTTCGCCATGCGACGATTGCCCATTTAAGTATGGTATTCCTTACAACCGTATATAATATGATAATATGTAAACATAATTAGTATCATTATTACTCTATTATTATTACTACTACTATCACTACTATTGTATTTTTCTATTATATATAATAAGTCTAATTCTGTACCTAATACTTTTTTCATTTTTGTATTTCTTTGTATCACAACTATGTATAGAAGGCCTGGTTTCAGCACGGCTTCATAATAATCAAAGGAACCGATATCTACTTTCCTTTCTGTATATTGCTTACTCTCTACATTTGACTATTAGACCTACACATTCAACCAGAGCTAGTAGCTCTGACAATCCACGATCCGCCACAGCTTCGAGCTAGGCTCTGACTATTTCGCCGGGCCTCTTCTCCGAGAGGAAAAGCGTGCTCCGACGTCACAACTCGACCAGTTAGTAATGACTGCTCTAAAGGATCGGATGATGAATCTTAACGAAGTAATGGTGGAAAGAGCGCGCTTTCTAATAATAGGCCTACATAATATGTTGTCAGATGAGGAATCACGCAGAAAACTCCCAAAAATCATAGACGGTGGGTATTCTCCGTTTTCCGCAGTCGGGGAATTTACAGTGGAAGTGATCTGTTAGGGGATTTGCGAATAGATAACTTATATGTATTTCAAAACATTCTGTCGCATATCACCATCAGACTTGACGTGCTAATTAATTTGGTGGGACCAAAATTAATGAAGAAAAATATTTAATTCCGTAAACATAGTCCAGTTATTGAGTGACTAGCAGCCACTGTCAGACATATATAGCCTCTAGCCCACTTTTCTCAGTTGGGAGATTTTGAAACACTTTTCTATATGTTAGTAGCAAGCTGGTCATCATCATCTTCTTCTTCTTCTTCTTCTTCTTCTTCTTCTTCTTGGAAAACAGTTTCCCACGCTTCACTTTGCGTGTGTACTATTTTATTTATTGTAACTATCCTACAAAGTATTTTTCATAACGTTAATAAATCAATGATTGAATCATTCGACCACTCCATCTCCGTCTCCGTCCACATGACTTGCGCAACTTGTCTCAAGCACGCTTGATGTACCGATGCCACACGATCCATACGAGCCCTAGGCTGCTCTCCTGGCTTGTCGTGTGACTATTCCAGTCCACAAACCCCACAAGTCACTAGAGTATGAGTGAGTAGTGTGGACGTTTCTTAAAAGGTTCTTCTAACATGTTTAATATTTCCAATAAACTGATACATTTTGTTTTCATATTTACTTAATGCCAATACATCATGTACTCACCTGAATATTGCGTAGTTTTTTCTCATGTTGTGTGAGAATTGTGTACCCTCGATAGACGTGTCCTACAATCTCCTCAGCCTGGATATCTTGCATCAGGGATACAAATTCTGCATCAACTGGTCGACTCTCAAACTAGACACACAGAACTGACTAATTAACAAAGAGCATGTAATTGTACCGAGGTAGTAAGTAGGGAAGATCCTCATTTGTTGAAATGCTTTAAAATCTATATTATTTTCACAAAATTTATCCTCCTCATACGTTTACGTTGACACTAAATAATTTAAATACCGATTAGTTCGAAAAGCATGATTGATTCCTTCTTGGATTACTAACGAATCACTCTAGGCAGCAAATCGGATTGTGTAACAACACTTCTGCTAATTCAATAATTTTCAACCGAGGAGTTTTCTTTATTAGCCTTACAAAATAGACAAGTAGATAAATAAATACTACATCATAACAAAAAACTGAACAAAAACAATAAGACAAAAACGGATAAAAGACAGAAATAAAAACAGAAAGGAAAACAAAAACAGGACAGACTCAAGAATGAAAAGTATCAGAAATAAAAAAAAAAACAAGAAACAGGAAAATAAAAAAGCAAAAGAAGTCTCACCAAACAAAGAATCAACACAAAATGAACAAAAACCAAGGTTACACAAACATTACAAAACAAACAAATCAAGATCAATTAAACAGAGAAGCAAGAAAATATAAACAAAAAGCAAGATAAATAAAATAAAAGGCAAGATAAAAAAGAAAAAGAAAGATAAAACAAACAAATCCGAACGAGATGACTCAATGCTATCGTACAAGACTCGCATTCGGTAGGACCTGGGTTCTGATCTAGGTTTCTTCAGTGGTTTTCCTCGAATGAATATAATCAATTTTCAGTTAAATAAAGGCGAATGCCGGATTCGACTCCAATTACAACGAAACAATACACGCTGCACAGTAGCAACAAAGATTTCCTACAGTAAACGCGATATGACCTAGTAATTAATCCGACTATAAATAAAGCTAAAACACGAACAAAAAAAAACAAGATAAAACTAACAACTTAAGACTAAACTAATACAATAGTAAAACAAACGAGAGGAAAACAAGCATAATATATTAACTGAGACAGAAACAAAAACCAAACGACAAAGAGACACGAAATAAGAAGATATTATCAAACCATAAAAAAATGTGAATATAAAAAAGGAAAAAACAGAAACACGAAGGCAAACAAAAAAACAAAAAACAAAAATCAAAAGAAACGAGATAGATGGTTGTACAAACATGGAACAAAGAGAAACACAAGACAAAAACAAAAAAGGCAAAGAACACGTAAAACAGAATAGAGAAACAAAAAAACACAATATAAACGAAAAACAAAATCATATAAATCAAACAAAATGACAAATTATAATAAAAACACAAAATTGAACAAACACATGTATGAAGTATGAAAAGAAAAACATACAATATAAAATCATACGTACATGAAACGAAAACAAAACAAATGGAAACGAAAACAAAAATAAATTAATTAAAATTAGAACAAAACAGACTACCGAAAACAAAAACACACAAACAGAAACAAGTATTAGAGGAGCAGGCAAAAGAAAAAGAGACTGTTTTATCTTCCATAATCAAGACCAAATTAAACAAGAACATATTATATATTTATCACAGGTATTACATTTTAACTGTTAAAACGTTTTTCAATAGAATTGAAAAATGCTAACATAAAACATAATTTAAGAACGCTCACACAAAATTTTATATCCTATTTATGTCTTCGAATAATTTTGACCTATTTAATTCGTACAAATTACGTCTAAAATACCCTCAACTTAGTCATAATGATAATTATAAACCTTATGCCATAATGTAAAATATTTATTAAATTATTAATATTTTCTTATCAGTGTAGGCTATATTATTGTGTATGGCATGTCGTGGACTTTCAGAGTCGCAGTTTCCATTATTGTTAACAAATGCTATCCCAGAAGAGGCTCCGAAAGACCTTTAGGCTCCCATCTCACGAGACAATCGGCACAGACGAGCAATAGCAGTAGGGATAAAACAATGTATTTTTTTGGGGTTGGCGAAGATTATATTATTATGAAGAAAGACAGAGATTTATTGAAATGATTGCAATTCAACAGCAGAACAACAATTCTTCAACAAAATCATTATATTTCTCGCAAATTCGTTAGATCCGGCAGTAATGCTTGTAGATGCTATGAATTTAGGATATCATTTCATTGCATTAACCCCAGACATATGTACCATGAAACGTGCTTTAAGAACATCCTCTGTGAAAATACGTACATTTTCGGTTAAATCCACTTTTGTATATTGAATGCGAAGAAAATTCGTTCCACAGTTTGAAAGAAATAGCTGCACACCACGAGAAAACAGACGTAGGTAGATATTATTCCGAAAATAAATTGTTCAGTACATCAGATATGCCGAGAAAGTGAATTTTCTTGAATATATCGAAACAGACATTTTCAACTTGCACAATACTTTCTCTTTATACTTCATACAGCTATAAAGATAATTAAAAATCAAACTATTTAATTTTTAATAATGAGTTTTACCAACAACCTTATTATTTTTGTCTGTGCTCATTGTTCACTATAATATATTTTCAGTATATTTCTTCTGTTTTTTTCAAATAATCTCTACATATACAAATTCTCAACTATAATAGCAGCCTCATTTCCATTTCTTGTACATAGCTTTATTCACCTCTTTGAGAATTACGTCAACTGCCTCTTCAGTGCGTCCAGATGCAACGACGAGTCTTGGAAGACAGTCTGCCGGGGCACCGCCGTTTATCTTGTGTTTGTCATTCCACTGCAGTAATAAATGTGCATTTGCACCTCCATATCCAAAGGAGCTGATGCCCACTAGACCACAGTCAAGCGGGTACTTTTCAGATACTACCTGCAAAACAGATGCTATTCACAATAGTTCGTCGGTTAGAAGCAAACACATTAAATCAAAATATTACTTCTGAGTAAAAGGCGTATAGGCTATTATAATCTAGGCTATATGTATAAACTTAGAATCGGAAAATTAAACACACAAATAGAAACAACTTACTAAAAATAATATTTTGACGGTTCAGCTTTGTCAAGAGCTTTCAAAACGCCTTTTTCTCAGCGGCAATATATATATTTTTTATACATCTTGATTACACAACTTTTAACACTGTATCACTTCGGAATATGTACGATAAGAATTTCCTGTGTTAAATTTCAACGTACCTCGTTTACATGTTTCTACCTATTTATGGGTCTTCTTCAGAACTGATTGTTGTTGGTCTTGGCGCCACTTGTTCCGTTTCCTGTGAGGGTGTGTTCCTGTGGTATAGTGTAGAGTCAAAGAGTGTGTGTGTTTTGAAGTTGAGTTGTGTGTTGAGAATTTCGTTGGGGTGTGTTTTTGTGTGTCTGTACATTTCATATTGTTCTAGTGTGTTTAGTTTCTGGCTTTTTGGTTGGATGTGTAGTATTTCCATGTCTGTGTTGATGTCTCTGTGTGGGTGTGGTTAGCATTTGTGATGTGTTCTGCATATGTGGAGGTGTTTTGTAATTTTTTTACTTAATGTGTTTTGTTCGACGAGTTCGTAATTTTCAGCCGCAAACACTAGTAGGAATTTAATTACAGTTATTACCAGGGAACGGATTTATATGGACTAAAAATATATGAAATATGTAAATATATATGTAGTTATTTTTACCAAAATATGGAATTAAATATGGATTTTTACCAAAATATGGAATTAAATATGGACTTAAAATTATAAAAAAATGACTATGTACGTTAAATATTGGTACATTTTAATCAAACTAAACAAAAAATATAATGGACGTACCTTATCTTCCAATGTAGTTTCAACAAAACACAATTTTTATTGTCTGTTACCATAACAAT
Source organism: Periplaneta americana (assembly GCF_040183065.1). Lineage (NCBI taxonomy): Eukaryota > Metazoa > Arthropoda > Insecta > Blattodea > Blattidae > Periplaneta > Periplaneta americana. The sequence goes on from NC_091119.1 coordinate 115,863,025, forward strand.
AGGTTACAAACATTTCTTTCAAGTGCTGAAAAGTGAATCTTCTTCTATTGTCTCTGAGGATAGATTTATACTGACTAAAAGAGCGTTCGACGTCACAAGAAGTAACTGGTACATAATTCAATTTCACAATGTCTGCTGGGGATAAGTCCAAGTTAATCTTCACTGTTGAGTCACCACTCATCACAGCAACAACCTTTTGTAGTTCTTCATATCCAGGGTTTTTTGAAAGTACAGTGTCCACCTTAGCTCTTACTGCATCTGCAACTTTACCTCTACCACGATTCAGTTGTTCCACAGTACTATTTATAATTTCAAAACTTTCAGACAGTGAAAGGTGCCTATTTTTGAGACTTTTGAGCGTTTTTATGATGCATGAAAATGTATGCTGAATGTGAGCTAAGTCATTCTTCACACTTATGTCACAGGTAACTGTTTTCGCAGTATCAATTGAGACTGCATCTTCAGAGTCCAATGCAAGGAGAACATTGTTAATAGAGTCTATATGTTCGGCATAATATTCAACTGCTTCTAGCCATGTACCCCATCTAGTTAAAATTGGCTTTGGTGGCAATGGAATTTCAGGGTACATTTCTTTCAACACGTTAACTCTACTGGAAGCTTTGAGAAATACTTTTTTCACTGATGAAATCAACAAATCTACTTTAGGGAAATTGTCTCTGACCACTTCTGCCACACGATGAAATGCATGCGCCACACAAGTAAAATGAGTCAATTTAGGATATACAACAGATAATGCTTGTCCAGCTTTGACCATATAAGGGGCAGCATCGCTAATAAAGAATAACACATTATCGTACATAATACCCTTTGGCCACAGGATACCCATAGCTTCGTTGAACAGTTTAACTATAGTTTTGTTATTGCACTTTTCTAGAACATCACAATGTAAAAGAATTCGTTCAGAATATTGTTCACTTAACAAACCGATAACTACATTACCAACAAGTCTACCTTCTTTGTCGGGAGTCTCATCAATGGAAACCCAAATTGAACTATCTTTAATTTCATCTCTTATCTTCTGTATTGTCTCATTGTAGATGGATGGAGCATACGTCTTCCTAAGTGTTGACTCATCCGGGATTGTATGTTGAGTATATTTTTCAAGGAATTCCCTGAAGACCTTATTCTTTAGTTTGTAGAGAGGAATATCAGCAGAGATGAGAGAACGGCACAGGTCGATGTTAAACTCAGATCTTACATTCGATGTTGTTGGTTGTGTTAAAAACAATTGTCTCTGCTTGGAATTTAGTTGTTTGTTGGCCTGATGTTTACTAGTTGTAATGTGTTGTTGCACCAGGAACTTTTGTGTAGATGATACTGCACACTGACACAAATTACAAAATAATATTTTATTGTCAGTTGATAAACCATCTTCTTTAAATTCTGAAATGTAACTTGTTAGTTTTGATTTTAAATTGACTGAATGACGTACTTTTGGCATATTTACCGTCTTTATAGTATGATTTACAAAACTGAACCTATGTGTACTCTGACTGGCATTTAACTGTTGAGCTGCACAACTGAAGTCTGTTAAAAATTTTAAATTAAATTAATACAGTTTTGTAACTTACTTTCCCATTGTTGATAGGACTGCTAATTTTCAAATAACTCTGATGTTAAAGGGATTACTGAACATGTGTTTAAATCTCTATTGTTGAAATGTATTTTTAAAAGTTAATGGAATATTGTTTTGTTTTATTGTTAAACCTAATATAATATGGACTGTTTTATATGAAATATGGAAAATATATGGAAATTAACGAAAATATGTACTAAACTCTAAAATATGGAAAAATATGGAAAATAAAAGTAGGATTTTTCAACCCTACACATTGTGAAACATAAAGATAATGCAAAATATAAATTATATTAGCTTTATAAGTAAATATGTATTTACATATAAATCCTTTCCCTGGTTATTACATTCTATGAATGGCTATAATTATCAAAGAATGTTATGCAAATTGCATAAACATCCTCAAGTGTATATATATATATACATATACATATATATGCTGCAGTAACTGCGATTAAATGTAAACTTATGTAGCGAAAACATGCATCAAATAATCTGTCCAAGATTACATTCTTACACATAGCTCTCTTAATAATGTTAAAATCGTATCGTTGCAACCCACTCTTTCATACTTACACGAAGATAAATAATACCATTGTAACGTCTTCAGGAAGAATAAATACACTACTTAAAAAGAATTCATTGACAGTTATAATGTGCCAGATTTAGAACCTTACCAATATGCAACACTTCCAGTATCCGCAGTTTCGCTACAGGCATTCATCTTGCGGTGCGCAAGATGGTTGCAAAAGAATATGTCGGACATACACTCATCATCTACACTGATTGTTATTAAATTTTAAAAATGAAATTGAAAGCTTTATTTTTAAATGTTTCACATAAAGTGTTATTATAGCATCTTCTAGGGTCAAAAATGTCGCCTCTCCCTATGCTTATCGCAATGTATAATGAATCGAAAATTATTACAACTGGAAATTTCTCTGCAAACCTTTGCACTTGTGGGATAAAGTCAGTGGGCATGTGAAAAACATAAACACTTGCTGTTGTATAGTAAAGAGATAAACATCCATTACAATCACGAGATCATCACAAAGAAATTCTCCTTTGTATATCTACCGACTGTCAGACACAGCGGGAAACTAAAATCCCAAAAATTCCATGTAAAGGAATTGATTAGGCCCTTGATCTTGTGCTCGCCATGTGTTATTTGATTTTCAAGTTAATTCTTGATCTTAGCGTTGCATGTAAGGGAAACTCGTAGCTGCGGGAGTAAGTAACGATAAAGTTATAAAATAGGTGTTCTCTATTTACTTTTCTTTTAATTTCTATGTGTCTTGCTATCAAACATCTTCTTCACAAAAGAATGTTTAACAATAATTATTTCTTCTGTTTCAAGACGTCTTCTGAGAACGAGGAATGGGGTTCGATTTGCTAGTTGTTTTCTAAGTGACGATTTATATAAGCTTTCTTTAATATAAAGGTATTCTTATACTTTGAGCCACACACGATAAAAGTTTTAAAAATTTTTCGCACTGCGAGTTTCATCCACATCATTCATTTCTACACGCCATACGATAGTAAGATATTTTAACAATAACTTCAGCTGTCAGGATTGTCTATAACGGCCTTCGTTGGACACCTGTGATGTTCATAGCGCGGCGTTTGTTGTAGAAGTAGTAAATTAATATTGTGTAAACTTCCTTCTTCCCAGCCGATACCGGTGATTGAAAAAAATCAAGTAATTGTATTTTTTGTAAGATCAAAGTATTGACATAGATGATATGTAAAATGCCCTTTCTAGAAGACTCAAGCCAACTGGCAACAATTGTGGCAAGTATTCTGGACTGCAACTACGTTCAAGTATACGATGAGGTCACACTCTCAAAGAAAATAAGGCAAACAAATGGAGTACTGCAAGGGAACCCCATCAGCCCGGTGCTCTTCAAGATCACGACGGCTGACATCGTAGATATCACCAAGGACAGCGCGACATCGATCATAATGTACGCTGATGACATGGTACTGGGATCGCCTAACAAAGAGGAACTGCAATGTACACTCAACAAACTCGAGAAATGGGCTGACGAAAACTGCCTGCAAATAAATTATCAAAAGACTAAGCAGATGACCTTCAGAAAGGGAGGAAAGCCCAACGCAAATGACAGATTAACGCTTCTCGGCGAACCACTAGAAGTCGTATCGCAATTCTCCTACCTAGGCATCACCTTGCAAAAAACCATAAAATCCTTCAGAATACACGTACAGCTGTCAAAAGAAAAAGTGGCCGCTCTCCTGAAACAAAGTTCCCTTCGGGTATCTTCGCTACAATTCGGAGACAGGCGATGTTACATGTTGTTGGACCACGTTGCCTGATATCTACAGTTATAATTGAAGTATTCTGTGTGTTATTCGATAGTGTAATGGTAGCGTTCAGACCTCTTATTCATGAGGTCCTGCGTTCGACTACAACCTCGTGCTTTTTATGTTCTTTTTTGTTCTGTGTTTGAGAGAGACAAACTATACATAATGGCTCCTTTCTCTTTTACGATTATTTTAGTAATTAACATCATGTTCATTAATATATTATGCCATGACTTTATCATTATGATATTGTGGCTGCAAATGGAAAGAAAAAAGATTTTATTCTAAATAAAATATCTTTCGTGGCATAAACAAAACAAATTTATTGGCGTCGGCCTTAAAACATTCAAACAATTAAGCGTTCAAAAAACAAAACTAAAAGCCACAATTCAATATTTAGTCTATCTTCCTCTTATCTCGATCATCTTGCAGTCGAGTGAGCATGGAATTGACTAGTCTTTGCAAATAGCGACTGTTCTTAGACACGATATTCCAGGCATTCTGAACATACATACATAAGTGTTCTGTCCATGGGCAGGTCTTTCATTGCAAACCCAGCAATCTCCAATCTTTCCTATTTTCTGCCTTCCTCTTAGTCTCCGCATATGATCCATATATCCTAATGTAGTCTATTATTCTTTTCAACCAGAGACCCAACCAATTCCTTTTTCTCTTTCTAATCAGTTTCAGTATCATTCTTTCTTCACTCACTTTTTCAAACACAATTTTATTTCTTATTCTGTCTGTCCACTTCACACGCACCGTTCTTCTCCACATCCACATTTCAAATGATTCAATTCGTTTCTCTTCATTTCGTCGTAATGTCCATGTTCCTTCCCCATACAATGCCACACTCCTCACAAAGCACTTCACTAGTCTCTTCCTTAGTTCTTTTTCCAGAGGTCCGCAGAAGATCCTTCTTCTTCTATTAAAAGATTCCTTTGTTCATGTTTGCAGTTTTCTTGGGAGGGATAGGCCTAAATGCGATAACATCCCGTTGCTTTCCGCACACCACTATCTCTTTCGCATCTTATTAAATTCCAGATGGCCCAAGCGTGGAGATGAGGAGAGTGGATTTGACTAATTGGGCCCTCCGGACTTTACCGAAAGTCACGGCAAGGGTTAAATATTAATTCTATCAGGATGTTTGACTCGATCAGAGACCGGAAAATCTCAATTAGCCTTTGCCCCCCGCATCCTGGACTAGCTCCTACAAATCATCAGAAAATCTTAGAGTGTGATTGGGCCAATTTTTCCGACAATGTTTCCACACTTTTGCCTCGTAGCTCAGCGGACGAACGTCGGAATTTAGATGCCAACGTCTCAGGTTCAATTCCTCGTTACTCCTTTTCATTTTATTGTGGTTCAAGATAGTATAATGCAATAATACAAAAAGAAAAACTAATACCAGTATTATGCAACTGGATTTTTCCAAACCTAATATTAAATTTATGTTATTTATATCGCTAAAGAACGATTACAATATAAATAACTTGAATATTATTTATACAGTATCATTAAACAACGATAACAGAACATAAATAATAAATATCGGTTTGTTTAATTAATATAAGATATTATTATATAATACGTATTTAATTATCCAAATAAAATAACCTATTTTACAAAGAAAGATGGTTATTTGTGTTATAATAATTACTTACATAAAATACAGATTATTTATATTGCGAAAGAACAATAAGAATATAAATAACTTGAATATTGTTTTATAATGCTAATGAAGGAAAACAGAATATAGGGTAAATGATAACTTGAATATTATTTATATCGCTAAAGAACGATAACAATATAAAAAACGTGAATATTATTCATATCGGAATTTCACAGATTTATTACAGAAGTATTTAAGAAATTGTAGAAGAATAGTAATTAGTAACAGTGTCCTATTTATTCTTCTTGGAGCCAAATGTGTAACTTTTAAAAGTGTGGTTACTATGTTGAGGTGTATGTGTTGCAACGGATGCTTGATTTGTTATGTATGTGAGTCAGTTATGGGATGCTTGATGTCGTCGCAATGTCGTAATTATAGTTTGATTGTGTTTGTGTGACTATTGTGTATTAATTTATGATGTATGGTACGGAAAGCTGCATATTTTTGTTATTGAAGTGTTACGTATGTGTGTTGTTAATGTTTTTGTATGTTTCAAATTGATAACTGATATTTGTTTTGCAATCACAATGCCTAATTTACGGATTGTTTATGTTTTGTTTACATCGCGTAAGCTAATTTAATTTTCTTTTCCATTTCTCTTTATGCTTATCTTTTTTGTGTATAAAACTATAGCCCTAACATACATATGCAAAATAGGGCTAACTCCCATTGGAGATACAATAATAATAATTATTATTCATATCGTTATAAAACGATAACAGAATACAAATGATGACTTGAATTTTATTCTTATCTCTAAAGAACGATAACAAAATATAAATAACGTGATATCCATAAAGAACGATAACTGGATATAAATGATAATTTGAATATCATTTACATCGCTAAAGAACGATTAAAAAATAAGCTGGAAAACTTGAATAAGGCCCGAACCCACAATCTTTGAATCATTAAACAAGCACTCTACCACTGGTCTACGAGGCGCAGATATGGAACACTTTCATAGTTCCGGAACTGCTTGTACAAGCACATGCATCGTGTAACATCGCCGCGACA